>NC_044986.1:85782027-86062027 GCF_008728515.1 Papio anubis
GAAATGAAGGAAAAAATCTTAAGGGCAGCCAGAGAGAAAGGTCGGGTTACCCACAAAGGGAAGCCCATCAGACTCACAGCAGATCTCTCGGCAGAAACTCTCCAAGCCAGAAGAGAGTGGGGGCCAATATTCAACATTCTTAAAGAAAAGAATTTTAAACCCAGAATTTCATATCCAGCCAAACTAAGTTTCATAAGTGAAGGAGAAATAAAATCCTTTACAGATAAGCAAATGCTTAGAGATTTTGTCACCACTAGGCCTGCCTTACAAGAGACCCTGAAGGAAGCACTCAACATGGAAAGGAACAACCGGTACCAGCCATTGCAAAAACATGCCAAAATGTAAAGACCATCGAGGCTAGGAAGAAACTGCATCAACTAACGAGCAAAATAACCAGTTAATATCATAATGGCAGGATCAAGTTCACACATAACAATCTTAACCTTAAATGTAAATGGACTAAATGCTCCAATGAAAAGACACAGACTGGCAAACTGGATAAAGAGTCAAGACCCATCAGTCTGCTGTATTCAGGAGACCCATCTCACACGCAGAGACATACATAGGCTCAAAATAAAGGGATGGAGGAAGATTTACCAAGCAAATGGAGAACAAAAAAAAGCAGGGGTTGCAATCCTAGTCTCTGATAAAACAGACTTTAAACCATCAAAGATCAAAAGAGACAAAGAAGGCCATTACATAATGGTCAAGGGATCAATTCAACAGGAAGAGCTAACTATCCTAAATATATATGCACCCAATACAGGAGCACCCAGATTCATAAAGCAAGTCCTTAGAGACTTACAAAGAGACTTAGACTCCCATACAATAATAATGGGAGACTTCAACACCCCACTGTCAACATTAGACAGATCAATGAGACAGAAAGTTAACAAGGATATCCAGGAATTGAACTCATCTCTGCAGCAAGCAGACCTAATAGACATCTATAGAACTCTCCACCCCAAATCAACAGAATATACATTCTTCTCAGCACCACATCACACTTATTCCAAAATTGACCACATAATTGGAAGTAAAGCACTCCTCAGCAAATGTACAAGAACAGAAATTATAACAAACTGTCTCTCAGACCACAGTGCAATCAAACTAGAACTCAGGACTAAGAAACTCAATCAAAACCACTCAACTACATGGAAACTGAATAACCTTCTCCTGAATGACTACTGGGTACACAACGAAATGAAGGCAGAAATAAAGATGTTCTTTGAAACCAATGAGAACAAAGATACAACATACCAGAATCTCTGGGACACATTTAAAGCAGTGTGTAGAGGGAAATTTGTAGCACTAAGTGCCCACAAGACAAAGCTGGAAAGATCTAAAATTAACACTCTAACATCACAATTAAAAGAACTAGAGAAGCAAGAGCAAACACATTCAAAAGCTAGCAGAAGGCAAGAAATAACTAAGATCAGAGCAGAACTGAAGGAGATAGAGACACAAAAAGCCCTCCAAAAAATCAATGAATCCAGGAGTTGGTTTTTTGAAAAGATCAACAAAATTGATAGACCGCTAGCAAGACTAATAAAGAAGAAAAGAGAGAGGAATCAAATAGACGCAATAAAAAATGATAAAGGGGATATCACCACTGACCCCACAGAAATACAAACTACCATCAGAGAATATTATAAACACCTCTACGCAAATAAACTAGAAAATCTAGAAGAAATGGATAATTTCCTGGATACTTACACTCTCCCAAGACTAAACCGGGAAGAAGCTGAATCCCTGAATAGACCAATAGCAGGCTGTGAAATTGAGGCAATAATTAATAGCCTACCAACCAAAAAAAGTCCAGGACCAGATGGATTCACAGCTGAATTCTACCAGAGGTACAAGGAGGAGCTGGTACCATTCCTTCTGAAACTATTCCAATCAATAGAAAAAGAGGGAATCCTCCCTAACTCATTTTATGAGGCCAACATCATCCTGATACCAAAGCCTGGCAGAAACACAACAAAAAAAGAGAATTTTAGACCAATATCCCTGATGATGCAAATCCTCATATTTTTGCATCCAATATCGATGCAAAAATCCTCAATAAAATACTGGCAAACCGAATCCAGCAGCACATCAAAAAGCTTATCCACCATGATCAAGTGGGCTTCATCCCTGCAATGCAAGGCTGGTTCAACATACACAAATCAATAAATGTAATCCAGCATATAAACAGAACCAAAGACAAAAACCACATGATTATCTCAATAGATGCAGAAAAGGCCTTTGACAAAATTCAACAGCCCTTCATGCTAAAAACTCTCAATAAATTCGGTATTGATGGAACGTATCTCAGAATCATAAGAGCTATTTATGACAAACCGACAGACAATATCATACTGAATGGGCAAAAACTGGAAAAATTCCCTTTGAAAACTGGCACAAGACAGGGATGCCCTCTCTCACCACTCCTATTCAACATAGTGTTGGAAGTTCTGGCTAGGGCAATCAGGCAAGAGAAAGAAATCAAGGGTATTCTGTTAGGAAAAGAAGAAGTCAAATTGTCCCTGTTTGCAGATGACATGATTGTATATTTAGAAAACCCCATTGTCTCAGCCCAAAATCTCCTTAAGCTGATAAGAAACTTCAGTAAAGTCTCAGGATACAAAATTAATGTGCAAAAATCACAAGCATTCTTATACACCAGTAACAGACAAACAGAGAGCCAAATCATGAATGAACTTCCATTCACAATTGCTTCAAAGAGAATAAAATACCTAGGAATCCAACTTACAAGGGACGTAAAGGACCTCTTCAAGGAGAACTACAAACCACTGCTCGGTGAAATAAAAGAGGACATAAACAAATGAAAGAACATACCATGCTCATGGATAGGAAGAATCAATATCGTGAAAATGGCCATACTGCCCAAGGTAATTTATAGATTCAATGCCATCCCCATCAAGCTACCAATGACTTTCTTCACAGAATTGGAAAAAACTGCTTTAAAGTTCATATGGAACCAAAAAAGAGCCCGCATCTCCAAGACAATCCTAAGTCAAAAGAACAAAGCTGGAGGCATCACGCTACCTGACTTCAAACTATACTACAAGGCTACAGTAACCAAAACAGCATGGTACTGGTACCAAAACAGAGATATAGACCAACGGAACAGAACACAGTCCTCAGAAATAATACCACACATCTACAGCCATCTGATCTTTGATAAACCTGAGAAAAACAAGAAATGGGGAAAGGATTCCCTATTTAATAAATGGTACTGGGATAATTGGCTAGTAGCCATAAGTAGAAAGCTGAAACTGGATCCTTTCCTTACTCCTTATATGAAAATTAATTCAAGATGGATTAGAGACTTAAATATTAGACCTAATACCATAAAAACCCTAGAAGAAAACCTAGGTCATACCATTCAGGACATAGGCATGGGCAAGGACTTCATGTCTAAAACACCAAAAGCAACGGCAACAAAAGCCAAAATTGACAAATGGGATCTAATTAAACTGAAGAGCTTCTGCACAGCAAAAGAAACTACCACCAGAGTGAACAGGCAACCTACAGAATGGGAGAAAATTTTGCAATCTACTCATCAGACAAAGGGCTAATATCCAGAACCTACAAAGAACTCAAACAAATTTACAAGAAAAAAACAACCCCATCAAAAAGTGGGCAAAGGATATGAATAGACATTTCTCAAAAGAGGACATTCATACAGCCAACAGACACATGAAAAAATGCTTATCATCACTGGCCATCAGAGAAATGCACATCAAAACCACAATGAGATACCATCTCACACCAGTTAGAATGGCAATCATTAAAAAGTCAGGAAACAACAGGTGCTGGAGAGGATGTGGAGAAATAGGAACACTTTTACACTGTTGCTGGGATTGTAAACTAGTTCAACCATTATGGAAAAGAGTATGGCGATTCCTGAAGGATCTAGAACTAGAAGTACCATATGACCCAGCCATCCCATTACTGAGTATATACCAAAGGATTATAAATCATGCTGCTATAAAGACACATGCACACGTATGTTTATTGCGGCACTATTCACAATAGCAAAGACTTGGAATCAACCCAAATGTCCATCAGTGACAGACTGGATTAAGAAAATGTGGCACATATACACCATGGAATACTATGCAGCCATAAAAAAGGATGAGTTTGTGTCCTTTGTAGGGACATGGATGCAGCTGGAAACCATCATTCTCAGCAAACTATCGCAAGAACAGAAAACCAAACACTGCATGTTCTCACTCAGAGGTGGGAACTGAATAATGAGATCACTTGGACTCGGGAAGGGGAACATCACACACTGGGGCCTATCACGGGGAGGGGGGAGGGGGGAGGGATTGCACTGGGAGTTATACCTGATGTAAATTACAAGTTGATGGGTGCTGACGAGTTGATGGGTGCAGCACACCAACATGGCACAAGTATACATATGTAACAAACCTGCACGTTATGCACATGTACCCTAGAACTTAAAGTATAATCTAAAAAAAAAAAAAAAAAAAAGAAGAAAAGAGGAAACCTGTTCATGAGAGCCTGGAAGCTAAGTCCAATTTACATAGAAACACGAGGTATGTATTTTCTCCATGTTAATGCACAATGAATGTTTAAAGGGTTTGCAAATTGGCCGAAGAGTGTCTTTTTTCATTAAAAACCCTACCAACAGTTGGGATGTTAGGAATCCCGTCACCATGGGCAGTGCCTCTCCTGGATATTAGGGCCCATCTGTGTCTGTCTATGCTGACCCCTGTCCCCTGCATGTTGAGTCTTCGCATATACAGACAGGTGCTTATCTAGCATTTATTTCAAGCATCAAATATAAAGGATTATTATCTTCTCTGAAATTCACACTGATTAAAAGAAGAGGTGTAATACTAGAATTTGTCTCAGTGTGTTATAAATTACTTTCCTCTTACTTCTCCTTTAATTATAAAGCATTAAGTTGATTTGAGGGGGTACAGATAGTATAGCTCATCTATGAATTTCATTTTAAAATAGTAGAGATCATTCCAAAATACATGTTGTAAAAGCAGGATGCTTGGTGGGATAGAGGTAAGAAGAACAGCTCTAAGGCTTTGCTACTCCAAACATGGCCTCACACCACCAGCAGAGCTGGCTGGAAATGCAGGATTGCAGGCCTGCCCCAAACACCCTGAATCAGAATCTGCATTTGAGCAGGTTCCCAGGTGAATGGTCTGCTCCTGAAGTTTTGGGAAGGGCTGTTCTAAGACTCCTGGGCCCAGCTGAAGGAGACTACCCAGGCCCATCATGCATGGTCCTCCATCCTGAGCCCCACAGTGAGTTGAAAGATGCCTGGTCCTAGAGGTGCATAGGGCAAGACCTGCCCTGCCAAGGCTACTGGGTCTGCCAATGGGAATTGCAATCAACCAAAACCAAACTCCTGGGAGCTGCAGGCACCAACTAGAGCTATCTTGGAAGAGCCTCAGCAACAACTCCCACGGAAGGCTAAAGAAAAATTCCCCTGGCAAGGTCAGCCCCCTAATAGCTAAGGTTTTCTTGACTAGAAACATGGGAGGCTTGGGAACCCAGCTTGGAAACTGCCCATGTGGCTTCCACACTCCAACAGTTGAGAGACTGGGGCCCAACTTCACCCTACCACTCCCTGGTTTCAGGGCCTTCTCAAGCTCCTCAGCTGTGCTGTCAGGTAAGTGTGGTGTGGCTCTCATCCAGGGTCACATAAGCACATGGAGAGGCCACATGAGGTTCCTGGCCCATAACGGGTGCTCAGACAATGCTCTGGATAGCTAGGGTTTGGGGAGGGCTTTCAGGCACTGTGCACAGGTACACATGGGACCATCTGAGGCCCACTTCAGTGGGGATGAGGCAGTTGGGATCTCCCTTCTCTGAAGCCTCTCTGTGAGGCCTGGAGGAGGATGCCAGGTGCTCCCACATGTCGCAGTGTGCCCTTCTTGGCCTTGCTTTGTTTCCCTGACCCTGTCTAGGGCCTAGCAGGGCCTGTAGCCCATGAAGACTCTCGATCATGCTCCTGAACCCAGGCAAAAGTGCCTTCAGAGCATACCCAGCTTGGAAACTGCCTATGTGGCTTCCACCCTCCAACAGTTGGGAGCAAGGCAGGTGGGAAATAAACCCATTTGTCCACCACGTGCTGAGCATCTGTCCTGAGCCAAATTCCAGGAGAATGAATTGAATGTGTGGTGCCTGCCTCACACACTGTCCTCCGGAAGGGAGGCCCATGCCAAGGCACAAGTGCAACATGCCACAAGCTCACAAGAGTATTCAGGGGTTGAGAACAGGAAAAAAGGCTGCGTTGCCACTGATGAGGGATTTAGGGGAAGGCCCTGGAGCTGGCTTTGAAGGACAGCACAGAGACACATGCAGAGGCTGGTGGGAGAGCACAGGCTCCAGAGGAAAGACACCCATGCTACAGCCACTGCCCCATCGCCAATTGCTGAGTGTGCTGGAGTTCTCCACTGTCCTCTGGATCCCCGTCCACCTTTGTCCACCCTGCTCAGCCCTGAAGGCACCTTCCTGCTCCCGGCCCCCTGGCTTCTGGTGGGTGGCACCAAGGGCGATAGCAGCAGATCCAAGTGGGGAGGGGAGAGGGCGTGAGAAGTGTACCATCCTGGCTCCCTCCCAGCTGCCTCCTGGTTTGTCAGGAGCTGAGTTCCTCTCTGCAGGCCCCTGATGGCGACACCTCTCCCAAAGCTGCAGCTATTGCATGGTCCATTCCAGGAATCTCCCCTCCCCTTATCCCTTAAGGTCTAGGATGGAAACAGCATCCCATGGGTACTTGTCGTTGTATGTGTCACCTCCCTCATTGTCCCTTAGCCTTGCCCACACCCTGCATTAGTGCTGCACAGAGTCACTGTTGGAGTGGCCCCTCAAGCCGTGACCACTGAATCTAACATTTCCAAGCTCTATGACCTTAAGCTAATATTGACAATTATTGTGTGTAGTTAGAGCCGTATGTCAACATAAAAGCAGGACATTTGCTGGAGCCTGTGTTATGGGTTTTAGCATCTTTCTTTTGGTAACTTAGTCCTCACCATGAGCCTGAGACTGTTGCACTCCTGCCTCCTCCATGTCGCAGATGAGGAAGGCAGGCATAGAGGGAGGTTGTCAGCCTGTAAGTGAGGGAGCCACTGGAACTGGAGTTGGTGCAATTCCAGAGCTCGGCTCTTACCCTGGTCATCTCTGGGAGTCACAGTGTCCCCAGCTGTTTTGGAGATTCTGAAGCGGGATACAGGGAGAGGCTCTCAAAGGAGACCTCCAACAGGAGCTGCTGGGCAAGTGAAATCGGGGCTTGAGGAGCAGCAGGGACTCTCGAGAAAGCAGGCAGTGTTCATAGAGATACAAGAGTCAGGAGAACTACGCTTTCCTGAGAAGCAAGGCAGAAGGCAGGAAGGGGCTGAGGGCAGAGTGCAGGGAAACAGGGACACCAAAGTGAAAGGAGACGGAAGGGAACTCTCAGACCGGTCAGGGAAAGAATGGGGAAGACTTCCCAAGTGCCACCTGCCTGAAAGTGAACGCTCATAAGAACATTCCACCAAGAGAAGCGGGTGTCAATCCCCTTTCATAAATGAGGAAACTCACGTTCAGAATGGCTCAGGAACTTGCCCCAAACCTCAGCCTCAAACGGCAGAGTCAAAATCCAACTCTAGGCTCATCTGACACCACAGACTCTTCAGGGAGATTGACAGCAGGAAGGGGCCTCAGAAACCAAGAAACGGGAAATTCAGTGATGTCAATGATGGCCACAGTGTATTTTAGCAGAGTCCAAGGGAAACACAGCTTGCTCACTTTGCCCACAATCACAGATAAATAATCCCTGACTCACAATGCACTTTTCCACCAAGGTGGTACTTTGCCTAGCATCTTCCGCCCGTCTGTGGTCAGGGTGTGCTCCCATCCCAGACATGACCTTATCTGTTTTCTTACCTCTGGATTTCCGCTTGTTAAACACAGACTGCCAGATGATGACCAGCATGAAGAGCAGAATGCTGAGGATCCCCACGCAGCACACAAGGACAGCATACACGTAGATATCTGAAAGGCAAGGACAGACACAGGAGTCAGCCTCCCGAGGGCCGCAGCAGGAGAAGTGCGCTGGCAAGAGAACAATCAGAATTGGAATGTTTGAAATCCCAGTGCTACAGTCATCAAGGTAGTGTGGTATTGGTGCAAAGACAGACACAGATCAATGCAACAGAACAGAGAGCCCAGAAATAGACCCACGCAGGCATGCTCAGTTGATTTTTGACAAAAGTGCAAAAGTAATTCAATGGCGGAAGGACAGTTTCTTCAATCAATGGTGCTGGGTCAATGGGACTTCCACTGGCAGAAAATAACACTAACACAAACCTCACCTTTTATTCAAAAATTAACTCAACATGAACCACAAACCCAAACGTAAAATGTAAGCTAGAAGACTTTAGAAAAAACCCACAAGAAAAATCTTTGGGATCTAAGAATAGACAAAGTTCTTAGACTTGACACCAGAGGTACCGTCTATATTAGTAAAACTTGATATATTATACTTGACTTTACCAAAATTAAAAACTTACGTTCTGTAAACAACAATATGAAGAGGATGAAAAGTCAAACAGACTGGGAGAAAATTTTTGTAAACCACATATCCAACAAAGGACTGGTATCCAGACTCTAAAGAACTTTCAAACTCAACAGCAAAAAACACACAATTCTGTTAGAAAAATGAAAACAAAACAAAACAAAAAAAAAACTTACAGACACTTCACTAAAGAGAATGTACAGGTGGCAAACAATCCCATGAGAAAATGTTTGACTTCTATTGCCATTAGAGAAATGCAAAATGCAACTACAATAAAACATCCCTCGTGCCTTTCAGGGTGACTAAAATAAAAAACAGCAACACCTCCAAATGCTGGCAAGGATACAGATAAACTGGGTCACTCAGACATGGCTGGTGGGAATGTAGAGCAGCCCAGCCACTCTATAATAGAGCTTGACACTTTCTCAAAGGAGACACCTGTAACAACCATTCAACCCAGAAATTGCATTCCTTGCATTTGTCCCAGAAAAATGACAGCTTAAGCTCACATGGAAAACTGTACATGTATGTCGGGTAGCCAAAAACTGGAAACAGCCCAGATATCCTTCAGCAAGTGAATAGTTAAACAAAGTGTGGTACATCCACACCACAGCATCCTCAGCAATAAAAAGAACAAACTACTGACACACACATCAACCTGGATGAATTTCCAGAGAAGTATGCTGAGAGGAAAAAAGATCCCAAAAGGTTACATACTGTATGATTTCATCAATGTAACATTCTTGGTATGACAAAATTATAGAAATAGAGAACAGATGAGTGGTTGCCAGAAGTTAAGAAGGGGGTGGTGGTAGGAGGAAAATGGGTTTGGCTACAAGGGCCACTAATAATGACTGTATCTTGACTATATGGATGTTAATATCCTGTTTGTGATACTGTTTTACGGTTTTGCAAAATGCTATCATTGGGAGACATTAGGTAAAGGACACAAACTAGTACAAGGGATCTCTGTGTATGATTTTTTAGAAATTGATTTTTTCTTTCTTGCTCTGTGGCCCAGGCTGGAGCACAGTGGCATGATTTCGGCTCACTGCAACCTCCTCCTCCCAGGTTGAAGCAATTCTCCAGCCTCAGCCTCCTGAGTAGCTGGGGCCACAGGTCCACGCCACCACACCCAGCTAATTTTTGTATTTTCGGTACAGACAGGGTTTCACCATGTTGGCCAGGTTGGTCTTGAACTCCTGACCTCAGGTGATCCACCCACCTCTGCCTCCCAAAGTGCTGGGATTATAGATGCCATGCCTAGCCAGAAATGGATGTTAATCTACAATAATTTCAAAATAAAAAGTTGTATAAATCTCAACAGTTAAACCATGTTCACGTACATACATCTCTTTTAGAAATAAGGTCTCACTCCATCACCCAGGGTGGAGTGCAGTGATGCACAGCTCACTGCTCACTGCAGCCTTGAACTCCTGGGCTCAGGGGACCTTCCCGCCTCAGCCTCCTAAGTTGCTAAAATTACAGGCGTGAGCCTCAGTGCCTAGCTACATATACTTATATTTCTTAAACTTTAATAATCAACTTTATCACTAATCTGATCAATACAATGCCAAGCTGCTCAGAAAGTGAAAAGGGAAGCCAAAACATTATTCTAACCATCTTTGAAGAAAAATGACACAGACATTTATTTGAACTTAGCAAATGTTTGAACTTAGCAAAAATGTTTCTCTGTTGACTTAAATTTCTACAACCAACAGATATTTACTATCAATCATAGTCAGTACTTTCCTGAGTACAAGAAAGATAAAAATGCACACACACAGTCTTTCACTTCAAGAAATAGAGGACCACTTAGTAAGTGTAACAATAAGAACGTGTGTCCAATACCAGGAACACTCAGAGGGGACCCAGCCCAGCCTCGGAAGGCTGAGAGAAGCTTCCAAGAGGACTAGAGTTCTGCACTGAGTTGTATTTAAAATAACAAAAAATACAAAAAAATATAGAAAAAAAGTCATCAGCCATCCTGTCACCCTGAGATAACTACTATTAATAAATATTTGGTATATTTTATGATGAATATGCATACCTTTTAAAATTGAGATCATATACTTTCACATCTTTTTTTTCAATTTATCTCATTTTCTCAATAAACTATTTTCAAAAAGGATTCAGAATCATTTTGAAAAATATGATAAAAGTTTATCATATTAATATATCAGCAGTGATTTAACAACCTCTTACTATTGCCTACTCAAAGTGTTTCTACCTGTTCCCCATCATAAATAATTCTATGGTGAGCACTCATGAACTTAAACCTTAGTACAACTCTCACAATATGTTCTGAAGATTAAGTTCCTAGAAGTGGAATAGCTGAGTCAACAGAAAAGCACATTTGTAAAGCCCTTGGGGCATGGAGAAACAGTTAGTTAAGTGCTTAAGCTGAAAAAGCAAGCCTACTGGGAGTAGTAGCAGGTGGCTGGCTCCCAGGGAGAGCCTGGAGAAGCAGGTCAGGCTTATGGTTAATGAGAGGGAAGGAGGTATGAAGTGGAATCAGACATTCAGGTTCCTTTTGACTCTCCCCTCCCTGGCCTGGGCCCCAGGGAGGCCCAGCACAACCTCTGCCCCTGGAGTCCATGAGATCTTCCCGTGTTCTTAAGGCAGTCAGCATTTTTGCATAAGCTAGTTTGAATAGATTTCTGCTCTTGGCAATTTAGATGTCTGGACTAAAAATAAAATAAGTAGAAAGTGCCTTAGGGCAAGGTAGCAGGTGAAGGGTGCATCTGCACTAATATTTAAGGGAGAGGGGCAGGTGTGTGGAAGGAAGTCTCCTACAAAGGATCAGAGCTAGTCATGGATGCAGAGGAGGGCTGAGGCGAGAGTTCTGGAAGCCCAGAAGAAAGCACTGTAAGAAGGATGACTTAATAGCGTCAATTGCTGGAAAACATCCACTGGGTTTTGCCCCTAGGAAGCTACTGGGAAAGTCTTGGAAGAAAGCCCTGTCAGTAGGCCGGTGGGGGCAGAGTCAGGTTAGGGAGGTCCCGAAGCTGATGGGATGTGAGGAGCTTGAGAAAGCTCTCACATATCTAAAAATCAAAGCTGCCTTTCTAGTAAATGCCTGTGTCTGATGTGTGGGCTCTGTAGATTCATAGGGTAGAGAACTCTGTGAGGGGTCAGAGTTAGGAGAGAGGCTGCAGCATCCATTTAAACAGTGTGAAACTCAGCAACAGGACTCTTGGATTCTGGACAAGACACTTCATGACGAACTCGGGGACAGAGCAAAGTTCACAGGCCAGGATTTGTGGCAGGATCCCAGGGCACAGGATGGCCACAACACAGCAAACCCACGGCCAGCCCTGCCTTTCCACACTGGTGAGCAAACTACTCCAGAACAAGATAGCAGAGCCCTTGCTGGCAGGAGAGGATAGTGAACAACACAGTCATGTTACCAGGCAGACAGAACCTCAGGCAGGTGAACACAGCATCTGCCTGGAAGGGACTATGCAAATGTGGTCCCCAGACCCAAAGGCAGGAAAACTTGCCTTTAGTCTTATTCATGGAATGGAGAGAAAAATTGTCTTACAAAAGCTTCCATGATATGGAGCACAGCAGCTGATCCACAAGCTCACCTCTTCATCTGAGCTCTTTCCTTCACTTCAGGACGGCAGGAACCCAGGGGGGACAAGGTTGCACGTGAGAACCGCGGCAGGCATCTCTCCCCAAGTGTCCCTAACAGCATGCTGCAGACATCTGGGGCCCACTCTGCCCTGGCAGGAGGTGAGGGGCTTCAAAAGGCCCAAGCTACAGTTTCAGATCACAGCTTCCTCAACATGGCTCAAAGGGGGCTCCCCACAGGCAGCCAGAGCTACAGAATCAGAAAACATCTGGCTACTCCAGAAGGCTCAGCTGGCCGCCAAACACATAGGCCTCCAGTTATGGACACCCTCCAGCGGGCACCTCCTGCCTGCGTGTGGCTCCCCACACACACAGGACCGGTCATAGCCACTCTCTGTTTTGTTCTTGAAGCTACAGAGCTGTAAAAAGTGTTGCCTTGCAGGAGAAGAAAAGCTCAGAAAGACCACCTGACTTCCCCTTGATTGAGCAGCAACCAGTATGCCTATGTTGGATTTTTTTCTCCTTCTGTTACAAGCATTCCTTTTGTTGCATAAAGACAACCACCCTGCTGTGTCCACTCAAAACATGAAAAACCCCCTCCCTGGGTGTTCTCTGCAAACAACATTAAACTCTGAGCCATTGAAGCCAGGGTCACAAACTCCTACGACTGCAGTCGCCTTCCTGCCATGTCAGCTAATGCAAAGCCCTTCCGTACTCAGCTCCAGAGCACTGCTCTCAGGCTGGAATGCCCGCCCAGTGGTGCCAGATCTTCCAATTCATCCTTTACCTTTTTATGTAAAAATCTCTATATAAAATGTTGGCTCAAAAGTTTTAAAACTCAGACTAGGCCAAATAATGCTCGTTGAAAGGTTGAAGCCAGACCTTTCAACAAAGGCTTGAGTTTAACAAAATATCTGCAATTAATCAAATCTGGAGTTCACTTTAAAAATACCACATATGGTCGGGCATGGTGGCTCATGACTGTAATCCCAGCACTTGGGGAGGCCAAGGCAGGCCGATCACCTGGGTCGGGAGTTCGAGACCAGCCTGGTCAACATGGTGAAACAAATTAGTACAAATTTTTGTAATAAAAATACAAAAATTAGCCAGGCACATGCCTGTAATCCCAGCTACTCGGGAGGCTGAGGCAGAAGAACTGCTTGAACCAGGAGGCGGAGGTTGCGGTGAGCCGAAATCGTGCCATTGCACTCTAGCCTGGGCAACAACAGCAAAACTCCGTCTCAAAAAAAAGGAAAAGAAAAAGAAAAAAAATACCACATATACCTGCACGCCCACAATAATTCTAAAAATCATGCTATATTCCCTTTCTCTGAAATCATTTACAGTTTTGTCTTTTGCCATTGAACTTCCAAAGGCATCACTGCCATTTTTAGACTCAACTGCAAGCTGCTATGCAGAAAATGCCCAGGCCTCCCTGAAGCAGATGGCAGGGCTGGCAGGCTGGAGCAGCTGCCCATGCAGAGAGAGGCCAAGACTGGGGTGCACAATGTCAGTGTGCCAGCTCCCACCCTCCCAAACAGTCCCACCAAGCCAGGGCCAGGCAGATGGCACCTGTTGCCCAGCAACCCTGATCCCGGCAGGGGTATTCAGTGCTCCTTTGAAAAAGAGTGACCCCAGTGCCCCTTAGCAGAGTCCAGGAACCCCATTCTCCTCCTGCCTTCTGAATCAAGAAAGTCAGTTTCAGTCTTGTACATTTTCAGGGCAAATGGGAAAGTCAGGAGATGACAGTTTGAGACAGAAGGCTCTGTACTTCTATTTTTTAATCCACCCTGTAATACCATCTTGCTCAAGGTGAAACACCTGAGTGATAGCCCCAAAGGATTTTAACTCATTCCAGAATCTCACAAAGAGGCCTGACAATCAATGCCTCTTTTGTGCAGTGGGCTCACAGCCAGGACGAACTAAGCCCCAGGAGGATGGATATCCATCCACAACCCCTACTGTAGCTCTCCCGTCCAGGAACAAAAGGGCAAAAGGCCTGGGATCATGCGCCAGGGAGTTTCAACTGTGCCTCTAACCTTGCCAAAGCTACAGCTGGGTTTTAAAAAGCAAAGCATGGAGATGCTGCTGCTGCCGAAATCATAGGAAAAGATTGCTCTGTAAACAGCTGCTCTGAGGCAGGCGCTACACGTAGTGAGAATGCCAGTTCTGCTTTTGGTGAGGCCTGATTCTGTTGAGAAGAGAGCACATACTGGGCTACAGATTTCATGTAGAGAGTTAGGTCGGGAGTAACCCTGATATTATATAGCTGCACATGAATTATGAGATATTGTTAATTGCACAAAGGGTTTTAGAAATGCTGATTATGCTGTGGGGTATGTTGGGTCTAAACGCCACAATCTTTCCAAATATATGGTCTTGTTTTTGCACCATAGTATTTTCAAAGTATGGTCCTCAGACCACTTGCATAGGAATCACCTGTGGCCCTAAAAGTTCTCTGATCCCTTCCTAATGTTATAACCAGAACCTCAGAGGCTGGAGCCCGAAGTCTCCCTGGGAGATTCTGATGCATCTGATGATATATAGGGTCCAGCTGTCACATCCCTAGTGATCTACCCTTGCCACAGCCAGGCCCTCTCCATACCCCAACCCATCACAGTGCCTGGTCACAGAGCAGATCCAGAGACATGGGGCAAAACATCAATGGGGTTGCCTCAATTTTACTAAATAGTAATGAGAAAGGTAAATCTTGCCCTTACTACTGCTTCACTCTATGAGAAGTAAAGTCATTTTCATCTTTTTGTCAATGAGTAGGCATTCTCTTAATGAGAGGCTGAGTGGGGGAAATGGGGATTATTTTACTAGGAGACAGTCATCAAATAAAGAAAAAGGCAACTACAAAAATGCAGAGAAACATCAGGAAATACAAAGAATCATTGTTGGATTCTCATGAGTGCAATCTCATAAACAAAATATTTATGACTACAAAACTAAACAACTAATCCTAGAGGCCTATGTGGGTGACACCTTATGGTTTCCAAACGATGTTCACAATAAAAGTTACATTTTCCTAAGACAGAATGTGTTTCAGTCTACTGCTTTATAACTAGGTATTGGAAGGGGTGGGCTTGAAAGCAAGTACCTTTCCCCTAAGGCTGGCCCTCCTTCTGTCAGACCATACAGTGGGTTAACAAAAGGTGACGGTGAGGCCCCGAGACATGTGCATCTCCTTAGAGCCTTTTGGCTAGATCATTCCTCATCAATAAATGCTGTGCCATCACCAGACATAATCTTTACAAAGTTCCTGACCACCTTTGAACATTAATCAGCCTTTCACTGATCCAAGGCTCTGCCGGAGAACTCACAAAGTGTATTCTTCCATTTCTTATGATCATAATCCTCACCCACTTTATGACAATAATTTCTCTGAACTTTCCTTACTCCAAGACAGGGTTTTCCAAACTCAGCACTCTGGATATTTGGAGGCAAAATTCTTTGTCATGGAGACTATCTTGTGTGTTGTAGGATTGGCTTCATCCTTGGCCCCTATCACTGATGCCAGGAGCACCGCCAACAGCTGTGGCAACCAAAGATATAGTCAGACATTGGCAACTGTCCCCTGGAGTAGCAAAAGTCACCCACTGTTGACAACCCCTGCCCTAAGGCCCAAACCTGAATGTGCATCAGAATTGCCTGGATGTCTTGTTAAACCCCGGATTTCTTAGGCACCATCCCTAGAGCTTCTGATTCTGTAAGTTGGGGCAGGGCACAGCCATGTGCATTTGGAACAAGCTCCCAGGTGATGCATATGCTGCTGGTCTGCAATCACACTTTGGGAACTACTGTTCCAAGGCCATGGTTCTCAGCCTGGCTGCATGCTGCAATCATCTGGTGCTTTTAACAACTTCAAAGTAAATCAGAATCTCTAGAGATGTGGTCCAGGCATTCATGTTCTTAACATTCCATGAGTGATTCTAGCATGGGTTGAAAATTACTTGGTTAAGGATTGCAAACTGTCTCTAGAACCCCAAATTCCTTAAGCAACCTGAAATAAAATGCAGTCACAGTAGAGGTACTTATCATTTTTATATCACTTGAAGATTCCTCCCTAATACCACCTGGGAGTAGGAATTTTGGAGCAAAACAAAACAAAACAAACAAAAATTATGTGGACTGGTGCTTTAACTTCCACTCTTTCAAAACTGTGGGCTGATACTGTCAGGGATTTCCATCTTACTTTGAGTAAGTTTAGACCAAGAAAACAACTTAAAAACTAAGAAGTTAGGATCCTTTCTTGATATTCTATTTCCTTCCTATTATCTAAAAGTGAGGCTGTATCTTATCATAAAGAAATACACAAGCTTTACCTTCAAAAAATGCCCAAGTCTCTTTCGTTTTCTCAAAGGATGACTCTTCAGAAGCTTTGAGGGAAATGACTGAAAGACAAAAAAGAAACAGCACAGTATGAAAAAATAATGCCACATGTACACATGGCACTTACATTTATAAAGCAATTTCTACATTTGCAAAACCACATTTAGTTGTCAAAACTCACATGTTAGGGACGGGTGCAAGGACTTTATCTAACAGCTGGGAAACCCGGGGCACAGGAGAGGTGAAGTAAGTTGTCCATGTTTAAAAGCCAGTAAATGGCAAGCTCAGGATGCAGTTCAGTAAAAGCCCCACTTGCCCCATAGACTTGAAGAATAAGAAGTTCCCAATGGGAAACCCAAGAATTAATACATGATTTATTTTACCATTTTAGTGGGAGTCTTTCTAAAATGTAGCGTACTTGTCCCAGTATTCCTGGATAGAGAAGCCTGAAGTCATCGGATGACTCAAAGTTAGTGCTCTGAGCACCATTCTCCATGCAAGACAGTCCCACAGAGCCACAGGCATCTGATTGTGAGAACATTTTGTCTTCTTTCAGGTAATGGTAGATCACTGAATTCACGTTGCCTGCTTTCAACAGGCAGGGAAACAGAATTGAGTTACACTGTGTGAAACTTTGAACATCGCATTAAAGGAGTCTGGACCCATGGAAAGGTTCCATGCACAGGGGTAACATCATCATAGTTAAAGATCTAGAATGATCTTTAACTATGATGTAAAATATCAGGGAATAAGATTATTGTTCAATAGAACCTTGTGAAGTTATTGAAACATTCTATACGTGCACTGTCCAATACAGCAGCCACTGGACACATGTGGCTACTGGATACTTGAAACGTAGCCAGTCTTACCACATATAACTGAATTTTTACTTTTATTTAAGTTTAATTAATTTACACAGCTGCATGTGCTCAGGGGTTACCACAATGAAGAGCTCTAGACAGAGAATCTAGGACCAGAATTGAATGGAGATAGAATCAATACAAGAGGCAAGAAATATGGCAAAGATGGCCTAGAACTTAAATTCAATTTACTGCCTCTCCCACAAACTTTTGTATTATTATTGTCATGATTTCAACTCTGAATTTTCCTTCCTTTTATCTCTCTGGGCCTTGCACTGGACATTTGCTATTGATACAACTTCCAAATCAAGAATTTTCTCTTCATCTGTGTTTAACCTTCTGTACAACCCTTCTATTAAGTTCTTAATTGCATTTATTATTTTTATTCAGTTCTATATCATTTGTTTAATTCTTTTTAGATATCTCAGTTCTCTAATGAATTTCTCTAGCTTTTCATCTAATTCTGTAACCATATCAATCATATTATTTTAATGTTTATGCCTGAAAAACTTTCATATTTGCACTTCCCATAGAGTCCTTTCTATTATCTGTTTTTGCTTTGGGTCTTGTCTGTTGGAATGCCTAATAACTTTTTTCTAACTGAATGCCAGACATTGTATATAGAAAATCATGGAGGCTCTAGATAAAATTTTGGTTCCCTGATAGGAAGTTAGAGTAGGGGGAATGGTCACTTTAATCTAATCAGGGTTTGAACTGTTGAGAGGCTTTCAGTTTTTATAGAGTCTGGTCTATTTCTGGTTTGCCCTTACTCAGGGTTCATTCGGTCCTTCAGCGTTCCCCAGTAAAAATCCTGGGGTATTTACCACAACCTCCCAATTTTGATCTCACTGTTAGAATTGCCAAAAACTAGCTCACCTCCTAAACATTCTGGTTGTCACTTTCTGCATAGCTTCTGTCAACTAGCGCTGCTTAAGTATGAGTGAGTTTCTTAGAGTTAAGAATTGCCAAAAACTCACTCACCTCCTAAACATCCTGGTTGTCAGTTTCTCCATAGCTTCTTTCAACTAGCACTGCTTAAGTAAGAGTGAGTTTCTCAGAGTTAAACATCTCCAGCAACTGGGCTCACTTTGCTGTTTTTCTCTGTAATCTAATTACCTATCTAGTCCTTCAGAGAACAATTAAGATAGCTGGATATATATGCACATATATAACTATGTAATTATATAATACAAATATATTTATTAAATGCAGATATGTGAATCAGAAAGCAGAAGTGCTGATAGATTTTATTTTCAGCTTCCCTAATTGTTCTCAGAAGGAGGGCTTTGCTCTGCTGAGAGTTTGCCTTGATCATAGAACTCCTTTGCCATCAGAACTTAAATTACTTAAAAAGTGGTGGCTATATCTTCTACCTCTGTATCCTTATCACTGGGCACATTGCCGGGTAGCTGATAGGTACTTGGTAAAATATATGAATTATCTATTTCTTTCTGACTTCCTCCCAAAGAAAGCAACCTAGATCTCCAAGAAGGAGCTCTTAGTGAATATCTGACCTTGCATGTGATCTAAGATATATCAGACAATTTGTCCATCATGCCCAACCTCCCTGACCTGCTCAATACCCATAGCCCCTGTAATCTACTGACTGCCAGATTCCCCCTTCGAGCACTTAAAATAAGAAACAGAGTGCATGTGGTTATTGTGAGCCCTGAGATTGAAAGAGCCAGTGGATTTTGTGGGTGGTTATGTTGGAAAACAGGTGAGCAGAATGGAGCAGAGGCTAGAACCCGCACAGCAGAAGAAAGATGAGAGACCAAAGGCTCAATGGAACTCTAGGCCCCACAAGGCCTGGCGTGTTGTGTTTACTCTCCTTGCATTCCATGAGCTCTGCATCCTTAGACTGTGCCCGCTTCTCTCCTGAAAAAGCTTGGCTGGGTTTCCATGGCTTAAGCTAATCAAGCCTAGATAAGGATAAGAAGGTCCTGATGAAGACAATATGGAGATGAACAATACACATATATCTCCAAGGAGCTTGGTTTCCAGGAGACCAAGGATGCCCATCATGGCCTGGACCCTTACCATCACACACGTCGTCCACGGGCCAGCAATGTCAGTGTCACCTGGGAGTTCCTCAGAAATGCAGAATGGCAGGCCCCATGCCGGATCTACTGAATCAGAATCTGTTTTTAAGCCCAGATCCCCTGGGTGAAATGTATGCCTTTTAAAATTTGGCACACACATGCTCACAGGGTTGAAAGACTCAGTTGCCAGTTGCTAGTTGTATGTCCTTGGGTAAGTCACTTAATTTTCCTGTGCCTTATTTTACCCATTTGTAAAATGGGGATGATGAGAAATGCCCATGTCAGAGTAGATGCAGGGGATAAAGGGGTTCATGTGTGTGAAGTGCTGAGAACAGTGCCTGAGACCTAGTGAGCCCATATCCACAAGGACACTAGCTGTCTAAGTACAGGGACTTTCACCTGTTTTATTCACTGCTCTAACCTCCACCCCTCCCCCCAACCTCAGAACGGTCCTTTGTTGTCAGTCCTTTGCCTCAGGGGGTGACTCTTCAATTGTCCAAGTGGCCAACAAGAAAGTGTTCCCTGTTCTTGTGTGTAAATCTCTACAGCTTGAATAAGCTGCTGCCATTCTAACCAACAGGTGCCTTCAGGTCATTTATTATGCACCTTTCAGGGTCAGAAATTGTGGGTCCTTGATTTAATCCAATTACAGTTCCCTTTCCCTTATTTAGGATAGAAAGCAACAAGCTCTCCCTAATCTATTTATGGACACATGCGTTGAAACAGCTAACAAACTGGGATTCTAAACTAACCCTATGCAGGGAATCACTGGATGCTCCTCATTCTCTGGCAGTGCAGATATTTTCACAGGACCGTGCAGCAACTTTGGCATCTGATGATTAGCAGCAGCAGTCCTAATCTTACTTGTTCCTACAAGAAAGAAAAATTTTTACACAGACCCTGCCAGAGCTTCGGGAATTTTCCCAAGGTTCTCCCATAAGTATCTTGTTGCAGCTGCTAATCCTATGCTATCTCAAAGTGAATTTGATACATTGTCAAGCCAGGGATCTGAGTCCACAGACTATAAGGAAACAAAGCTGTGGGATGCAGCCAGGCCAACAGCAAGGGCTGTGCAGTGGACAATCAGCAGGTCTCCTGACTCCACAAACATGCTGCCCTCCTCAGCACAGCTGTGAGCAGCTAATATAAATTCACCTTGGTCAACCTTCAAGTGCAGAGTGGAAGAGGGCCCAATAGGGTAGACGGGCTTGAAGAGGATGGAATGCTTTGAGAAAAAAATTTGCAAGACTAAGGAACAAGTGGCAAATGTTCCAACCATAGATTACTAATGTTGCTCAAAGACTTGTGGAAGTAAAAATGCAAATCTCTTGATGGAACAGCATTTTTGTAACAGTTTCCAACAAGTTCAGCAATCAGAAGGCTGGAGCCTTAAGCAAGAGTCAATCAATCTATCCCATTCTGCCGTACTGGGCTCACCTTGGGATCCAGCTGGACTCCCAGACAATTGGAAAGAAAATGACAACAGCCTCTTGTACCAATTTGCTGACTCTTCCTACATACCAGCTCAGAGGAATGGAGGTCCTGCCCTCCTGACAGTTGCTTGTGGTTAAAGGAGTGCCCAGCCTAATCCCCCAAAGAGGAAAGCAAGCACATGACAGTCAGCTGGTGAATGAGCCAGTGGTCCTACAGGGTCCTGATGGTGGACTCTGCTGTTCTGTGCTCAGGTTTTCATGATGGGGAAGAGAAATGGAACTTCCATCCCTTCCTGGGAAGGAGCAGGACTGGAATGATGTTGCCTCTCTCTGCCCTCTCGTCTGCATTCACCACCTCCCTCACCCCCGGTGGGAAAGGAAAAGCTCCTGATCCAGGAGCTTTTGACCACAGTTCCTCTCTGGCTGAGAGAAACATGGTAAAGAACTTCTTCCAAGTAGCATCTGTCCTACCCTGTGCTCTGAGACTGGTCTCCCAGCAAATAGCTGGCATGGGGGCAAATGATGTGGGGCCCCTTGGGACAGTAGCATCACCCCAGTTGCTAGGAGTGACACCAGCCCTGCCTTTCACAGAACCCTGCCTATGACCACTCCTGCGCACACTCCTCTCCCATCCGTCCTGTGTCCAGGAAGACCATGACGGGGGCAGTGCAAGGACCACAGTGTGCAGGCCTCTAGTCCCCATGCTGGGGTAGGGGGTAGGGAGAGGGGAACGGGCAGGAAAACTGTCCAGGGAAGCAGAAGGAACCCCTCAGTGCCAAGCCACCTATCTCAGTCCAGCTGTATTGGAGCTAAAGTGGGTTTTTATGTCTGTCTGATGGTTCAGGTCTCACAGTGGAGGGAGGTGTGATGCGTGCTCAGAAGCTAAATTGTCAGCTGACCTACTGACTGCTTTGTCATTGCCTTGGGACCCTAGCACCCAATGGGCAGAGCCCATGAGAGTTTCCGGGGAGGCAGTGGCCCAGATGACAGAGCTACGGGCCACTCGAGGGCCTCCCCAGGAGCGCAGAATAGGATGAAATCTAATAAGGGACAAGTTGTGAAATCCATCATGTCACTGCCCCTCTGTTGAAGATAGTGGCCACAGGATCAAACAGTCTGGAAGAATGTAGCCCAGAGGTACTGAGACAAACCAATTCTATCAGTCACATGTCTAGAGGAAGCAGACTGGAAAGAAAGAGCCTCAGTCAAGTCCCCTTTGATGGGACCTGGGGGGAAACCATCACTCAGAGAGGTGTGAAAACCGAGAGCCCTAATTCCTGGCGTGGAAAGAACGCCCTGCCAACTTCCCTGGGGAGGGCATGTTTCACAGGTGAGTTCACACCAAGACCGTGTGACAATGCCCTCTGGGTGCCAAGGGGCCTCTGGTTCTTTTGGGGTCCCCCATTCACTGAGGATGCTGACATGCTTTGTCTAGACTGACCTCACTCACCCACGAAAGCAATGGCCAAAAATTCCAAGAGGTCCTGGGAAGGCTCCATTTCTCCTGAAATTCTCTCCCACTGGTGCCTCTAATTCCTTTAACAAAGAATCTTACAATTAACAAAGCTTAAATTGCAACTCTAGGCTATATCCAAAGCCAGGTGCACATTTCTGAGACGGAAAGCATTCCAGAATGCAGGATTCGATTGAGAGGAAAGTGGTGGGGCCCTGGCGGGCCAAGGGGAAGAAGGAGGCAGCAGGGAGCAGGAGCCAGGGTACAGGGAAGGCAGGCAGCTGGGCTCAGGAGACGTGCCTTCCCTTTCCGTGCCCACACTGGCCAGGCTAGCTGAAGCCTTCTCCCTGACTCTACAGATCTTGATCTTAGCAGGTGCTGCCTTCATTAGTGCCCTAAAGCCATAGTTTTAAACTTTACTGAGCAGAAGAATCAACTGGGCTCTTGTTAAAATGAAGACTCCCAGGCATTGCCCCTGAGTTTCTGGGAGGGTTTGGGACTCTGCCTGACGAGGGAGTTCACCTCTCAGGAAATTCTGAGGCTCCAGGCCAGAGGACCCTACTTGGAGAGTCTCTGTCATGTGCACTCCTAGAAGAAAGATGGGAAGTGAGTACAAGGAGATGTGGGAGAGGAGATTCCTGCTCTGAGAAACCAGGCCCTGGGCCTCAGTGTCCTGTCCAATCCAGGAGAGGGTCTAGAACTCTAAACTAAACCAATGCCTCTTCTATTTAATCCAGGGAAAACAAGAGTAATAAGGATAAGGAGTGACCCTGCCACAGAAGTGTTATCTACTAAGTGATACCGGAGTGCTGGGAAGGGAAGAGTGTGGTTCCTTTGAATAACATGGAAAGGGGGAACGAGCATGCTGGGTAGAGGAGGGCGTGGTCCCTGGCTAGGGCTGCACCCCTACGGACCTAGGTGCGGACAGGCATTTCCTGCCCAAATGTTACATTTCCCAAGACCACTCTGGCCTGCCGCGCGCCAATGCTGGGCCTATAAAACCTGAGACCCTAGCAAGGCAGAGACAGATGCGGTCAGACATCGAGAGGAGCACATCACCGGAAGAAGACGCAAGCAGCTTGGTAGTCCAGAGCACATGAAGCAGAGCATATCGGCAGAAGAGCACACAGACAGGCATCGCATGCCGGCAGGTCATCAACCAGTGGGACGAGGCACCAGGCAGAGTTTGGCCGAGGCAGTCAGAAGAGAGCTGGGGTCACAGAGCAGCCCAACTCCGGGGGAAAACCGTCTCCCTTCTACCTCCCCATCAGCTGGGAGCTACTTGCACTCAATAAAACTGCACTTATTCTCCAAGCTCACATGTGATCTGATTCTTCCAGTACACTGTCCTTGACACAAAGTGGAGGGTCTAATTGAGCTACAAGCCACCTATAGTCGGCAAAGTAAGAGAGCGCACCATAACACATGCCTACTGGGGCTTCAGGAGCTATAAACATTCACCCCCGGACCCTGCCAGTGGGGTCGGAGCCCCACAGCTCCTGCCCATCTGTATGCTCCCCTAAGAGTTTGAGCAGTGGGGCGCCCAAGAAGCCAGCTACACCCCATCTCATGCACTGCTAGGGGATAAGGGAACTTTTCCCGTTTCAAAAGAACCCTGAAAAAGCACCTTTAAATAGCATGTCTCAATGTGGAAAATGATGTGCAGAACAGAGCTTTCAAGAAACAATGATTTTGAAAAGAACAGAACATGTGTAAGGATGGATGTGTCTTCCCAAGGTGTCACCTGCCTGTCTTGGAAACTGGAGACAATTTGAATTGAAGCTTTCCTCCAGTGGTGATCTGTTTCATACCCTTCCTCTATGGAATGTGTGGCTTTAAAATCCATCACTGTTCACCAGAGCATGCCTTATTCTACCTTGTTCATTATCTGTGTCTGTTTTCTTCACTTTCTAGAATCCTCCTTGGCCCATAGTTCAAGTCATAGTTACTCTCAATGAATGAATGAAAAGAATGTTATGTAGTGGGGTAAGGCCACCTTACCAGGACTATGACATCGTTACTTTCCGGAAGGCTAGGAGAGGGGCCAGGGTCAGGGGGTCCTACGCTGTCCAGCAACAGTCCTTTCCCTGGAGCCTCAGAAGCAGTGGGGCTGCACCAGCACACCTGGCTGCAGAGGCTAACTTCTCCATAAAGTTCTGGCCTTGGAGCTGCAGGCTTTGTGTCTGTCATGATTTATTTTATGGGCTCTGGGAGTTTAGTTTCCTACAGGATGGAAGCAGAAAGTCTGAAGATGATTCCTAACCAGAAGGTGATTCTTCTTAAACAGAAGATGATTATTAAGTTCCCTCAAGTTGAAAGGAAGTGGCAGAAGTTTAGGAGCCTGATCCCTGGCAAGTAGGCCTTGCTAATTTGCACCAGGAGAGAGCAAGCACCACCCCACCCCAGTTCCCTCAGGCAGCATTTTACACAGGTTGATAGGACAGGAAAATGTAAAGGGGCTGGAAGAGGATGGTGATGTGAAGTATGCAGAAGAAAAGATTCTTAAGTAAAACAAAGATGAGCCAACACTTTTGTCCCAAATTCAAATGCAGTGTATTCAGTTCATACTCCCTTCTTATTCAACGATGGATGGGATGGTTCCCAAGGAAACAGCTCTTAGAATGTAGCTGTGTCCTTACTGTTTATAACTGGAGCAACATTCTCGGGGGTGGGGGGGCAGGGGGCGTGCAACTGCAGCCCCAGAGAGACACAGAGACCTTCTCTGTTCCTGCTCTCAGGCGCTGGCCTATTGCTTCCTTTCTCCCTTACCTCTCCAAGATTTAGGTCAAAGGCAGTCTCCCCTGGGGCTCGAATAGAGCCATATATGCCAGTAGGACCTCTGAGTGACCTACAGGCAGCAGCTGATGAGAAACAATGAAGCTCCAGCTTTGTCTAGTGGATGCCGCCCTTTCCTAACGCATTCAGTCCAAGACAAATTCCAGCAAACCAAGCAAAAGGGCAAACAAAAAAAATGAAATAGACTTCCCATGGGAAGGCAGTTGGAAAAGAAGTCCACATCCTGAAAGTGAAGGAGCTACAGAGCACAAAGGCCATCTTTATGTCCCCAGTGAGAAGCTAGGAAATACTGAAACCTAGAGCTTGGTCACTGGTCCTCTACACACACAAGTCCAGGATATGGCTATATATGCACTTGCTACTACTTCCCATTCCTAGTTGCCATTTTCATTGGTACCAGAGTTTGGATCACTCATTCACTCCTCCATCTAAAAAGCCATCATTGGGCCCCTTCTGTGTACATGCACCACGTAACATGTGAGGGTGCACTTCAGAAGACTCTGGCAGGGTCCCTGGTACCAAGTTCCCTGACCGGGTCCATCCTTCCAACCATTCCTCTTGTTGCTGCCAACCCCTGTCCCCCACCAACTGCAAACATATATCTAAGTTCATTGAGTTACTTTTGCATGCCTCTCTGGCCTCTTGCAACACTTTTGAGCAGGCTGTCCTCTCTACTGAAACAGCACAGCCATGGCTGTCTGCTGAAGCTCTCCTGTGCCCCAAGCGAAGTCCCACATCCTCCATGTGACCTTCTCCTATGGCCCAGCAATGTGTCCTCATCTCCCTTACTCCTATGTTAGCCTCACCCCCTCATCTGGCCCTTTCACACTCTTCCTGCTTGCTACCTCCATAATGTTTATTAAATCTATACCCATATCTATACCATGGCTTCTCCCCTACATTTTGAGTCTGGGACCCCAGGAGGGCAGGCATCAAACATCTCCATCTGTACCTCTCTTTGGGCAAGGCACAGTGATGACAGGCTCATAAACTGGGGCTTCCTGCATGTTTGTGAGATTAAATGTTTAATCTAGACTCTTCCAAGACCATGGCAGTTGGAATGAGGGTAGGTATGATGAAGAATTGTTTAAAGTGGTGTTTAAATTACACTCTAGTTGTCAATTTGATCCCTTTGAGTGTCTGGACCTGTTGACACTTTAAACACCATGATGTGTGCTTGCTTAATTAAGCAGAAGCCCTAAATGTTTAGTAAATCTCATTCCTAATTATCTGTTCCGTGTCTCCAGAGAAAAAGGAATTATTTCGTTAATTTCTTCCACTAAAACTTGAAGTATCAGTTCCCTGTGGTAGTAACTTCAGATCTAATCATTAAATTTCCTCTCACATTTTGGGGTTAAACAGTCAGATGAGAAATCATAATATAATTTCATCTTTGCCCCCAGATACTTTTAGGGTGACAGAGTTTTTTCCATTTGCTTTGTCCACTCTCCATATTTAAACCTTACTTACATAATCTTAAGTGAAATAACAATTTGGCTTGTTAAAATACACTATTTGGGTTTAGAGTGAATTACAATTAAACTTCAGGAGATATCCCTTGCAAACTGCTTCTATTATTAGCATTTTCACTGCTGATAAAGACCACTCGATCTAAAAGCAGGAAGATTTATTTTGGCTCAGAATGTTAGACTGCTTCTGAATCTTTGGGTTGTAGGATTGGGTTGAAAAGCCATTGAAGACCGTGTGTGTGTGTGTGTGTGTGTGTGTGTGTATGTGTGTTGAGACGGAGTTTTGCTCTTGTTGCCCAGGCTGGAGTGCAATGGCACGATCTCAGCTCACTGCAACCTCCGCCTCCCAGGTCCAAGTGATTCTCCTGCCTCAGCCTCCTGAGTAGCTGGGATTACAGGCACCTGCCACCATGCCCGGCTAATATTTATATTTTTAGTAGAGACAGGGTTTCATCGTGTTAGCCAGACTGGTCTTGAACTCCTGACCTCATGATCCACCTGCCTCAGCCTCCTAAAGTGCTGGGATTACAGGCATGAGCCACAGCGCCCGGCTAAAGATCATGTTTTTTGAGGTCTTAGGGATCAAAGCTGTGGCCTCTCTAAGAGCAGGAACCTCAAACGAATGACTACATCACTCCTGTGAACAACAGCAGCACACACTCCCTGGGGTGAAGGTCCATGAAGTGTACTCAGGCTATGGCCCTGCAAACCTGTCTCAATGCTTTCCACAGGAACCTTAGGACACGTGGCACTCGGGGCTACAGCTGGGGCCCATCTTTCACCAGGAGCCCCTTGGACACTTATGGTTCATCTTGGAATCTCTCCAGGCAGCACCTGAAGAAGGAAGCAAGCTTAAGGGTTCGCCCTGCCCCAGGCCCACCGGGGGCCTCCTCCTGCTAAGCAAGTCTACAGAATCTGTGCTTCCAGAGGGACCAAGCCAGATCTGTCCCCAAGGGAGAAACATCTAGAGGTGATGGGATGTCAAGCACAATGGAGGAGACACAAAGGTCGAGAGACTCCCAAAGCTTGGGGAGTAAAGGAAGGTTAAAAAAAAAAAAAGGACAGAAAACAAACTGCAACGTCTTAGACTTGGGGGCAAAGGGTCAAGGGTGAGTAGAAGGGCAATCAGGCCCTAGACCTGCCAGAAACAGGAAGACAGCAGCTGAAGTTATCAAGGGCAGGCCTGAGACTCAGCACATGGCCCGGTAGCACTGAGCATGCAGGGCGGACATGGGCAGACACAGCCTGTGCAATACAGGGCAAAGCAAAGTGCTTTTCTTCAGGAAGTATCATTATTTGAAAAGATATTTACCATAACCAGCTATATATTATTTTTCACTTATATGAGACATTTTGGCCCCCTAAAATATGAAATCATCACTTCATTTCAAAAGCGTCCTTGGAGTTTACCCTAAAGAGGACAAGAACAAGCTGTCTGCATCTCAATACTTACCTAAAATTGTGACTCAACTACTTCAGCAAAACTGTTAACTGGTCTTTGTTTGTTTGCGTGGGTTCTTGTTTTTGTTTTGTTCTCTGGCCTAAGGGCATAGAGAAACAAGAGCATTTGGGAATCCCAACACTAGGCTATGATGCCTGCCAGGTATGAAACAAGTTCCAATTCAGTATGCCCTGGACACTCTCAATGTAAATAAGCCACACCTTGGAGAGAGGGAGACATGGCTGAGCAGTGCACCTTCCTGTTGAAATCACCCCAACCCCCTGCTCATGCTCCCTCAATTCTCATCCCATTTTCCTTGTGCCACCTCCTTCAGCCTTACATGCCCCCACAGTGCTGGGCACACAGCCCTCAGGCCTTGTTCTTCCTCACCAGCCTTGGGACTGGGCAGGGCATTATTATGCACTCCACTTCATCACATCTCACCTGCAGTGAAGCTACACCTGCATCTGGCCTGCTCGTGATGAATGAGTGAAGGCTGCTACACATATTTACTGAGTTAGACCCCTCGGTGTCATCCCAAAGCTCGCTCCATCATTCACATCCAGTTAGTCAGTAAAGACTTCACATCTGACCTCTCAATGTCTCCCCATTTCTACTGCCAGAGTTAGTCCTCCATCATTTCAAGCTCATGCAACCACAAAAGACCCCACTTCCTCCTTCTCCTCTAATCTGATTCCCCCCAGATTCATGCACCAGGGAGCCAACATTCAAGAGGCTTGGAATGCTTTGTAAGCTTCCAGGCCTAATGCAGAGTCCCCAAAGCCCTGGCACGAGTTGCAGTGCCTGTCCCCCTGGATGTCCTTGCCGCCGCCACATAAACCACCAAGGTCATCTCCAACATTGCCCTCTCCCGCAGCTCTTCAGGGACCCTCCAGTGTGTTCCCACAGTGCCCTGTCCCCTGCACTCACACTGCACAACCCCATGTGTTTGTGTGTCTGCCACCCCTATAGATGGATCCACCCATGTGTTTCTGGGTCTCCATTATTCCAACAGCCTGGCACGCAGTAGGTGTTTGATAACACGCACACTGAGTGAAGGGATAAATGAATCCACCTAGCGCTGCTGGACATCATCAATACTATTTTCTGATGGTATTTCTTCACTAAGCCGAGCAAAGCTTCCTCGATAAGAATGGATCCTGTCTCTGAAGGGGGTTGCTCACTTCTTCATCACATTTGCTTCTCTTCTCTAGCTTAAATCTGTCTGTCTGGAAATGAGCTTCCCAAAGCTGACTGTGTAGGGTCTCACGAGTGTAGTACCTACGACACAATTGCCTCCTTCTCAGGGGCTCCAGGTCGATTTGTACGTGGATGGAAACAACACCAGCTGTTGAGATGCAGTCTCATGTTGCAAATGCACGGCTGATTTGCTGCTGTTACTACTCCGAATCCTTTCACAGAGAGAGCCTCCCTGCAGCCCCACCGCCACCCTGCCCCCCAGCCTGTGCCTATCCAGCAATGCTTGCGATTTGTTTTCCCCACATGTATTGCTGTGCCATTTTTCAAATTGAATTTCATTTTGTTATTTCCTGCCTATATTTCTTACCGCTCTGGAATCATTTTTATTATGTGTTATTTCTCGCTGACGTTGAGAACATTTCCCAATTTTGCATTTTCTATAAAGTTCATTAGGGTGATGTGGGCTTCTTTTTCAATGTCATTGATAAAACAATCAAAGGAAATCAAACCTAACATTGACCCTCATGATTTCCACTAGAAACCTTTTCAGGGGTTTCCGATGCCATGTGTCACTTAGGACTTTCGAATCCATTTTCTCTCTAAGCTGGATTTCTCACCCAGTGAAATTGTCACATGGCACAGGCAATTGAAGAAACTGCATCTTTTTCTTTGCCTTTTCTTTTACCGTTGGGTAATAAAAACGACATCAACAAGTTCATCTGGCATGAGATTCTGTGAAAAAGCCAGGCATGGCTCCACTGTTCTCCGGAGATTCTGTCCCTTTCATTCTTCATTTCTGTTGTATCATTTTGTGCCCCATGACGGCACCAACAACCCTTGGTGCACCCGGGAGCACCACCCTCAGATCTTCCACATACCTGGTTTGCAGATAAACCCCAATTTAATACTTCCCAATGCTTCAAAATCCCCAATTCTCTACCATATTTTAACAATTTGCACAACAAAACATAAAAGCAGCTTATGCCCTGCTCAAAATTAATACAGTATGTACGTCTTAGCCAAACACTTTCAGAAGTCCCTCCAGGAGTTCATTTATTCGTGTATATTTTTTCAAACAATTTGTACCTATTTTTTTTTTATCACCATGCATGAATACTCGAGGACATACCTAGATTTTGCGTAAAATGAAACATACAGCAAAGTAAAGCAGAGACCACTGCAGATATTAGGGTCGGCTGCTTATTTGGATTGATCTTGGTTTTTTTCCTTCTGATTTTTATTTTGCATGATATTCATAAAGCATTTTGCAAGCACGCGACTCACGGGCTGACTTCATAAGGGGCAACCATTTTAGGGGTGCAGCATGAATGCCACAGGCTCCAGGTTGTAGGCAATCCCCCAGCACTTCTGTGCCTACACCCCTTTCTTTCCCACTCAAAGAAGTAACTCACAGTCCAAGTGATATGGACTGGTGTTGTGATCACAGACTTGACTCCACTGTAATATGGATAAACAATTTCAACCCCCAAACTGAGAGATTTTAATCAGTGTTCATGACAGTATGGCTGTAGCACCCCAGTAATATCCACAGGTTTACTCTATTCAACATCCCCATAGGTGAGTGTTCCCAGTAATGACCTTCTGTAGCCAGTGGGCTCCCTCACCACATTCCCATCCCTTCCCTCCTCAGAGAAGAACCCCCTCACCTTTCTTAAGTGATGACCATTCACAGGTTAGAAAAAAAACTCCAGTTAAGGAAAAGCAAGAAACCTGGAAAATAGAAAAGGAGTCACATGGCTAGAGGCATGCAAGTGTTTTGCTAAAAAAAAAAAAAGAGAGAGAGAGAGAGACAAATAAGTTCTAAAAGCTATAGGTTAGTGGACTTTTCATCTGTCTCTGACAGGTTTCTGGGATGGATTTTTAAATGAGGGTTTTAAGAAATTAAAAAAGAAGGCCAGGCGTGGTGACTCATGCCTGTAATCCCAACACTTTGGGAGGCCAAGGCAGGCGGATGATCTGGGGTCAGGAGTTCGAGACCAGCCTGGCCAACATGGCGAAACCCCGTTTCTACTAAAAATACAAAAATTAGCTGGGTGTGATGGCTGGTGCCTATAATCACAGCTACTCGGGAGGCTGAGACAGGAGAATCGCTTGAACCCAGGAGGAGGAGGTTGCAGTGAGCCAAGATCGTGCCACTGCACTCCAGTCTGGGAGACAGAGGCAGACTCCATCAAAAAGAAAAAGAAAAAGGAAGGAAGGAAAAGGAAAAGGAAAAGAAGGGAAAGGGAAAGGAGCCTAAGAGATATTATTAGGGCAATCCCAATTGTTTTTGTGATAGGTTAACCTGTAAGGATCATGAAAAAGCCATGGTTGCCTCAAAGCTGGCTTTTAATAAGGCAACTGACAGTCTCTAAGAGTAGCTATATGGGCTAGATGGAAAGATGTGGTCAAGATAAAAACCCAAATGGTAGGTTAAAACTCACAGTAGTGTCATACAAAAAGGGTACAGGTAGTACTGGCCAATGCAATATGGTTAGAAAAATAATGAGATACCAGTTCACAGATACCATTGAAATGCAACTGAGAAACACCACATCTGAAATAGTAAGTTAACTCATTATGTCGCCAAATATAACTCAACAAAAGTCAAACTTTCTATATACCAGCAATACCAATTTAAAAGCTTCACATATATGTGTCCGCATAGCAGGAGATGGTATATCCTAATTACAATTATAAAATACCTAGAAGTAAACATAATAAAAATGTTCAAGAGTCATGTGAAAAAAAATTGTATTGAAAGACTTAAAAAAAAAAAAAAAAAACCTGACTACAGGAAGGAATACAACAAGTTCCTGGATAGGAACATTTAAAATCATAAAGATGTCTAAGATGAATATGCCCATAACAAAGTAACTTCAGAAGCCAATGAAATCCCAATCAAACCCCAACATAATTTTTACAAAACTGGGTAAGTTGATCTTCCAGATCATCTTAAAGAAAAACGAAATATATAAGAATAGCTAAGACAATTTAAAAAATAACGAGGATATTTGCCCTATTCTATAATAATTAGAATAGTGCTATATAGGTGAAGTGTACAAAGTTTTCATTTAAATATAGGGATTTAGCTTATGAAAAATGTGACATTTCAAGCTAGAAAAATACTTCTTCAACAGACAGTGTAGGGATAACATTTTAGCCTTTTGTAAAGAAAAAATAAATTAGCTACTATGTATCTTATATAAAAAAACAGATTCCAAAGAGATAAAGGAGTAAACCTTTCTTTTAATCATCTAAAAATATTAAAGAAAAATATGGAAAACACTTTTATAAGCTTGGGGCAGGGAATCCTTTCCAAGATTCGATACAGAACCAAAGTACCATGTATAATGTATTGAAATGTAGATTACACTTCAATAAAAAATTCCACTAGAAAACAATGCCACAAAGGAAAAAGTATCAAATTTGACTACATAAATACCCAGAAATGTGAAATATCTATATGGTAAAAGAAAATGTAAACAAAGTGGAAAGAAAAGTAACAAACAGGAAGAAAATTTTGCACCATATGTTACAGCTGAAAAATTAATGATCAGATCTACACACACACACATACACATATATAAAAAGACAGCAACCCAATTATTAAGGTTATGGCCAGGCAATTCACAGAATAAATAAATGAACTATGAATAACCATGTGAAGAGATGCTCAACCTCACTAATAATTGGATACAAAAACAGAAATTAAATTGCACTGTATTGTATTGAATATAATAATCTAAATTAAAACAATGAAATGTTTTTCCCATTATTGTGATAAATAATGGAAAAGATTAATAATATTGATTGTTAAAGAGGCTTCAGGGAAATAGACATTATCATGCAGTGATGGTCAGAGTATAAATTTGTAAAGTCTTTTCAGCAATAGCATTTTGGCATCGTCTACAAAAATGTTAAATATGCTTAGCCTTAGGCCCAGCAATTCCCTTTCCAGGAATCTAACTAACAGATATACTTGGAAAGATGTACAAGGATTTCACTGAAGCACTGTTTATGTTGGTGAAACACTGGAAGATTCCTAAGTGTCTATCACTGTGGGAATGATTGGGTGCAGTTTGGTATTGTCTCACTATACAATACCAGTTACAAAAGAATACATGTAATATCATAACAACTTAAAAAGCAATACATGGACTATTGTTAAAATACATGTGTGTTTGCATGTGTGTGTGTTTGTGTGTGTGTGTATGAGTGTCAATAGGAGAGAGATTTGAAAGATTTAAACCAAATTATTGACAATGATTATCTCTGGGGATGGGAGTGGAACTGGGGATATTAGGTTGTGGGTGGGAGAAAGATATTTGCACATTTTAGTTTTTGTGTTGTTTGACCTTTTTTTTTTTTTTTTTTTTTTTTTTTTTTTTGTGAGATGGAATCTCGCTCTGTCACCCAGGCTGGAGTACAATGGCACGATCTCAGCTCACTGCAACCTCCGCCTCCTGGGTTTAAGCGATTCTTTCTTCTCAGCCTCCCCAGTAGCTGGGATTAGAGGCACATTCCACTGCACCTGGCTAATTTTTATATTTTTGTAGAGATGGGGTTTCACCATGTTGGCCAGGCTGGTCTTGAACTCTTGACTTAGTGCTCCACCCACCTCAGCCTCCCAAAGTGCTGGGATTACAGGCATGAGCCACTGTGCCTGGCCAACTCTTTTATGTATAATATTTTTGACATCATCTTTGTGCCGCAGCAGCCTGAAAAACAGTGGCATGACCACATAATGTTGTGTCTACAGTGCTAAAAACAGAAGCTACAAGATGCTGCCAGTCGGAGAGCACTCCATGGGCTGGCATGCCCAAAGAAGGCATTGATGGAAGAGGAAAGATGGATGTGGGACCCCAAAAAATATGTATGATTGGAATAGGTCAAGGGAAAGAGAAGTGAGGCATCCCAGAGAGGGTGACTACATCCACCAAGTCATGCCTACTTCAAAGTCATCCACAGCAACACGTGCTAATGACACTTGACAAAGAACATTTTATGCATTCATCAAGTATTATTGAGGAGCAATTGTGTGCCAGGCACTGTTGCAGGCATTCATTGTTATCATCATCATCCTCAAAAAGTATATATGATTGTATTAGTCTGGGATCCCAGAGAAATAGAACCAACACACCCAGAAATAATGTTTTATCTGCTATCTGGGCATCGTTCAGCCTAGTCAAGTCAACACATAAAATTAACCAATACTCTTATGTAGACCAATCTATGGGGAAAAGGCGTTTTCAGTGCTGGTGGGAATATAAATTTATAAACTATCTTAGAGGTCAATTCACTTCTTGAAATTGTGTCCATCTTTAAATTGGGTAGATCTTTGGACCCAGCAATCTTATTTCCAGGACTTTATGCTAAGGTCAGGGATATTCATGGAGATTTATTGACAAAGATTTACAGCAGCTTTAAATGTCCAGTAACAATAAGTAGGAAGCTAAATTGCGGTCCATCTGCATGATGGAACATTATTCCACCATTAACATTATGTTTTGGAAGCATATTTAACAAGGGAAAATGTGCACACTATTTAGTAATATCAGAAAAGCCAGTCACAGAACACTCTTTACAGTAAGACTGAAATTAGGTTTTAAATTTTTGTTTGCATAAAATGACAGGAAAGATTTGCACTGAAATGTTAAGTTGAGTAGAGATATGGTAAGGCATTTTTATTTTCTTGTTTAAACCCTTTCAGTATTTTTCCATGTTTTCTATAATTGAACTATATTACACTATATTACTTTTGCAATAGAAAACAACCAACATATGGAAATCAGGACAGATAATAAGAGCCAACATTCCTATGGCTCTTCTCTGTACTGGGAGTCATACTTTAAATATTTCATCATGAATCACCCTCCATGTGCTGGGTGAGGTGCTCACGACAGAAATGAGAAGAGACCGGGCACCAGCCTTTCTTTCTGGGAGTTTCCAGTGAAAGACAAGCAATTTTATCTCACATCAAGAACTCTGCAGGAAGGAGATCACGATGAAGTCTGTGGTGAAGGGCAAAGAGTGGGGTAGTATTAGAAAGGAAATCCCAAGGAAAAGCTCCCCTCTCCACTGGATGGCTGGAGACTCCTGTTGAAAGGGGGGAGGTGACATGAGCAGATTAGACAAGAGAGACCCCGGGCCTGGGGTCAGGGGCACTCAAACCCCCCGAGAGTTCCTGTTTGATATTCTAACCCACAGAACCTCTCATCCTTGTTGTTCTGTATTTTTGTTTTCCATTTAAGGTGGCTCACACCTGTAATCTCAGCACTTTGGGAGGCCGAGGTGAATCACCTGAGGTCACAAGTTCAAGACCAGCCTGGCCAACATGGAGAAACCCCACCTCTACTAAAAATACAAAAATGAGCTGGGTGTGGTGGCGCATGCCTATAATCCCAGCTACTTGGGAGGCTGAGACAGGAGAATTGCTTGAATCCAGGAGGCAAAGGTTGCAGTGAACCAAGATCACACCACTGCACTCCAGCCTGGGTGACAGAGCAAGGAGACTCTGTCTCAAAAACAACAACAACAACAACAACAACAATGAACATGAGGTGGAGATTTAGGAAAATAAGGCCCTTGCAGAGGAGCAAGGCCCAGGGCCCCGGGAAAAGTGGGAGGCTAGAGCCTGGGCCTCTCCTGGCCCTGCCCAGGAAGAACAGGCAGCCAAGGCTCTGAACAGCCCCAGCCTGGGGCGGACACGCTCCAAACCAAACAGCCTGCCTGGTTTCAGGCCATTGCTTGGGGTTGCCTTTCCTTAACTGCCTTGGAACAGTCCCCTGGAAGCCTAAATAGAATGCTCTAGAAGATACGGTCATTGCTTCCTAAGGTTTTGAATCTTTCCATCAGCAAATCATGGCCCTGCCCAGGGGTTGAGACAGAGCAGACATGGCAAGGGAGGCTGAGCTCTGTTGAGAGGGTAGAACCACTTCTGGGTGAGAGGTCAGAGGGGAGTGGGCGAGAGAAGTGGAGAGAGACAGAGAGCTAGAGAGATACAGTAAGAGAGACACACACAGAGAGAGAGAGAGGGACAGAGACACACACAGAGAGAGAAAGAGACAGAGAGAGAGAGACAGAGATACAAAGACAGAGAGAGACACAGAGAAGAGAAGGAAAGACAGAAAAACAGTGACAGAGAGACACAGAGGGAGAGAGGCAGAGAGACACAGAGGGAGACAGAGACACAGAGAGACAGAGAGAGACAGAGAGAGACAGAGAGATACAGAGGGAGAGAGACAGAGGGAGACAGAAAGAGAGGGAGAGACCGAGACACAGAGAGACACAGAGGGAGAGAGAGACAGAGAGAGATGGAAAGACAGAGAGAGACTGAAAGACAAAGAGAGAGACAGAAGGAGAAAGAGAGAGACAGAGACAGAGAGGGAGAGACAGACAGAGAGAGACACAGAGAGGGAGAGAGAGAGAAAGACAGGCAGAAACAAGAGACAGAGAAAGACAAAGAGACACAGAGGGAGAGGGAGACAAAGAGAGAGAGAGACAGAGAGGGAGAGACAGAGAGAGAAAGAGTGACAGAGAGAGAGGAAAGAGGAAGAAGAAAAGAGGTGGGAAGTGAAGGGAAGGGGAGCTGAGGAGGGGAAAAAAGAGAAACCGGAGGACCAGGGCAGGAAAGTGGGGAGCAAGAGAAGAAGGGGGAAAAGAGATTCTTATTTCCAGTGAAGTCTTAAAAACTACCTCATGCTTTTGGAACAAACAAATGTTCTAGACTGAACCCAGCTTCACTCACTGAAATGAGATTCACATTAACCAACTAGCGACATAACTCTGCTTACTTGAAGGTAGCAAACTTTTTATATGTTTTATGTGGCAGAATGTCATCACTGCCAAGAGATTTCATCTATGACTCCAGAATACACTGTGACACAAAGACCAAAAACAACACAATTCACACACACACACCATATATATATGTGTGTATATATATCATATCATATATATCATATATATCATATATATATCTTATATATATATAAGATCTTGTGTTTCAGAGCCAAGTGGTATTTGTAGTGGGTTCTTGGCCCAGCCCTTGATGATCTGATGTCTTGTTTTCTATGTGAAAATAATAAGCCAATAGTCACTGGTTTTCTTGAATTAATTTGCTCAAGGAAAAAAATTGCACATTCTATTTAATACATCAGTCTGTACCTATAAACATTACAACAAGCAAACTCCAAAGACAAGTAAAACTGAACTACTGTAAAGACTCTGTATATAAATTATTTTACTCTATGTCCCTTATTCATATAGGACATTAAAAATACTTTTCACAACTAAGTTTTGTCCTTTAAAAAGGCTTATCAAAACAACATCACTTAAGACCTTGAATATTTTGTTATATGTGTACAATAAAATTAGATGCTTTTTCGTATTTGAGACGATCAGCTGTACTTTGTGATCCTCTTGATCTTGTGCCAAACTAAATTCAATTTCAAATCAATCAAAGGCATAATTTAGTGCACAATAGAAAATCTTACTAAAACTGTGAGAGGTGTCTTCCTGAATAGAAACACTGGTGATAAAAAAATGACAACCCCAAAATATGGCACTTGGTAGCTGAGACACTGCAGAAATGCTGCCCATCCCTCCTATCTGCCTTCAGGAAGGGAGGGCTACCCCTGGTCCTCTGCCCACTTCCTCATGAATTTCTTGGCTAGCTGTTGCCTAAGCTTGGATCAGTTCCACTGGGCAACCAGCCTGCCCTGCTCCCAGGCCTGACGACTCACAGCAAGACCTCCCAACGCGTGCCTCCTCCATGGGTGCCTGGCACCCCTCAGCCAAAGCCATCAAGCCTGCACAGACCTGGGTGGGAGGCTGAGCACTGGCAAAGATGCCCTCCTTAGCCAAATTCCAGCCAGGCTCCTCGGTGCCCCTTCTCGACTAAGCCTCAATCTTGGCCTAAAGACTCCAATAAACACTAACATAGTTTCTAATGGCTCAAGGCCACATGCCTTTGCCTACAATGACCTCCTGAAAGTGCCTGCCTGAGAAAACTCAAGGCTGCCGAAAGCATTTACTGCTTGTTCCAGCCAATACCTGAAAACAAAACCCCCATCTCCCCATCTCTGTGAGAAGGTTGAAGCCAAACTTCGATAAGCACATCAGCAAACCCAGATGGCTCCATATGAGCCAAAACCCTCCCTACTGCTTTTCGCAATTTTCACACCTCGTTGACTCTACTGAGTCCCCACTTACCCCCCACTCACTCATTCTCCTTTTAAAACAAGTAGTCACGTCTGCCCAAATCAGAGTTGAGTCCAGTTCAGGCCAGGCTCTCTTCTCTACTGCAGTAGCTACTGCTGAATAAAATCTGTCCTGACCCCTTTAACCAAGGTCCAGCTTTGTTTACCTTTGACAGCACACAGCAGTCCAACTTGAGATACATAAGAGGCTTTGCCCAGAGTGGGGCTGGGCCATGTTGGGGCAGGCACTTGGTCCTTTCTGTTCTCACTTCTGTGTCTACACAGCGCATTAGCCAGTGTCCAGGTAAAGATCTACCCTCATCCCACGGCATGATTCATGTCTGTGACCAACAAAGGCCCACAAGATATGTTCTAGTGCAACAGAGCCAACCCGGGAGCCCCTGGGTGGTGGCTGCAAAGGGGGGCTCACTGGCCTGTCCTGCCATCGTCTCTACCCAGGAAGACCAAGACCCTCACCTCTCATTTCTGTGGCTGAGGAGCCGTTGGACCAGGCCGTCCACTTGTTCCTGTGCCTGCTGATTTCCTGGACTTTGCAGACGTAATGCCCTTGATCAGAGGGCTGCAGTGTCAAGACAGAGAGCCTGTAAAGCGTCCCCCGCTGCTCCTCCAGCAGGCGCAGCCTCTGCCGTTTGGCGCTGCGGCTGAAATTCCCATAGTACTGCACCATCCGGAGCTTGGTCATCTTCACCATCAAGGCCTCCTGGGAGTTGGAGGAGTGTGCAAAGAACCAGCGCACGGCCAGCAAGCTGTCCTTCCGCCTCTTCTGGGAGACGTGGCAGAGGAGAGTGGCATTCTGTCCCTCCAGGTAGTCAACCACGGGCCCCGGAGACACAGTGACATTGAGGGCCGCACAGACCTCTGCAGAGAAAAAGGAGAAAAGAGAGGATGAGGGGGGCCCCAAGTCCCTCTGTGGGCAGTCCACAGTCGAGGAGCCGGGAAATGCCTCCACACACTGGACATTCTGGTGCTCTGCCTAGCCAGAGAAGCAGGCGACCCCTCACCTCTCTAGCAGAGGGGCTGTTCTGGGGGTGAGCCTTTGTGGGCCCCCACTGTCTCATCTATGGGACCACCCTGTCCATGTGGGATGCTAAACAATGACTTCCTGACCCAGAAGTATTTTTCAAAATTTTGTAATTAGTTGCTGACATTTAAAATTCAAATTTCACATAAAAGATTTAGATTTTTGGAATTTCTTAAAAATGTCTAGCCCACATCTGACCCCCCACCACTTCCCACACCTCACCACCTGACCCCTGCTCCTCCCCAAGGCCTGCTTTTATCAGTTTTGTCCCTGGCCTGATGTCAGCCATGCTGTGGGTGGGGAGCCGCCCTGGAGCAGGGCAGGGTAGGGCTTCCTCTCTGGTGGCCTGTCCACCAGGAAGCTGGGCTCTTTTCCCCGCCTCCGCTATTTCAGCTGTACCCAGGGCAGATGAGTAGTAAGGTCGGGTATGAGCTGGGACAACAGGGGTTGCTTGATTTCCGATTTGAAGGATCCATCTTCTCAGAGTTGAAGAGCAAGAATAAAGAACGATTGAACCCCAGGAAGAGGAGGGATGAGAGATTCTCCCAACACTCCAAAAGACACTTTGGAATTCCAGGCCCCATCCACAACCTCCTGTCCTTTGGTTCCTCAGTTAAAACCAGTCTGAGGGCTGCCCACTCCCAGCCGCTGTTCTGCCCCTGAGCTGACCTGTGATGAAGCCACCCCAGCGCCCACTCCACCACCCAGACCAGCAGACCTCAGAGAGGCTGAGTGATGAAATCTTCTCCCAGGAGCCATGATTCATGGTACACCCTGGACTACCCAGTGTGACCAGGCTGCCCGGTGCTCATGGCACAACACTCTGGCAGGCAGGGCCCAAGAACAGACGCTTTGCACAGGATGCCTGGAACCTCTTTCTGCCCAGTCAGGGCTGTCTTCTCACCAAGCTCCATGTCCCCACCCCTGTACTGCCCCATGTATCACTCCAGGAAGCCATTTGCCTCTACCCTTCTACACAAGCAGGTGATCCCACCGTCATCCCAAAGCACAGCTTTCAGTCCCCAAATGCCACCATCTGGTAACAGAAGAGGGCTTGGGCCCCAGATATCACAGTCACCAAAAGCTTTGACCCCTGGGCAGTGCTGCAGGGAAGCAAGAAGGAAAGAGGAAAAACAAATCAAGCAAGATCTGAACATTTGACAAGGAGGCTGTGGGACAGCAAGCAGGCGGCCCTGCGGTGGGCTGGGGGAGCGATGGTAGATACAAACTATTCTTCATCGTAAAAATCCAGGCAACAGGTCGTCCTCCTATATAGTTTCAACTATTGATTTAATAACTGAACACCTCAAGACAGATGATTTGAGGATCATTTTTCCTTAATTTTCTTTCTCATCTTTCAGAAGACAAGCACTAGCCCACAGTATATTCAAGGGTAATTCCTTGAGCCTTGACTTCATCACACCCATAAAGTCCCTTTTGTCATGCAAGGTTCCATTCACAGGTCCCCAGGGATTAAAACGCCAAAGTCTTTGATATATATGGAAGTGAGCTTAGAAAAAAAAGGGTTAAGGCTCAGTTGGACTCTCCGCTGGATGGGTATGAGGTCTTCTATGTCTACAGGGATGCAGGACAAAGCCAGCCTGGGAGATACTTAGGGCTGCAGATTAATGTGTAGCCAAAGGAGGGACCCACTCTGGTAGCAATCCCGCTGTCATCAGAAGCCCCTCCTGCAAGGCAAATGAAGAGGAATTGGCCCGACCAGTCCCCCTGCATCTCGCCCACCTGGCAGGCAGCTGGCCCATGGGCCATGTTAAATTAGTCAGAAGACATTTCTTCCTCACTGCTGAAACCCTGTGTGAAGTCCACACAGCTTCCACGGCAGGAGCTCCCTGGTGAGGAATGCAGCAGCTGGGGGACACTGGCTGACCCAGCTCCAACAGCTGCCAGGGGTTGGGCAGGCAAAGAGACCAGCAATGATGCAGCAGCTGGCTTCCAGAACTGAAGTCCAGCCCCACCCCGCCCTCAAGAGCTTCCCAGTAGAGGCCAGGAGAGCTGAGGAAGGCAGGAAATTGAAACAAGATGGGTGGGATGAGAGTGCAGCCAGGACTCCACGCCCCAGGATCCTCCTATTAACGCTACATGGAAGAGGAATTATTTATAGTGACTGAAACCAGAAGGATGTGCCAAGTGCTCCAGTCCCCATGGGAGACCAGATTCCATCCTGGAGGCAAGCTAGTAAACCTTCCACTTCTGCGGCTCAGGACAGGGTCAGGGGCTCCCAGGAAAGGGAAAGGACTATGCTCTAGCCTCCCAGGATGAACCCTCTTTTTCTATTGGTGCACCTCCCTGCCTTCATTTTGCCCCATATTCTCTTACAAATGGCACAAGCATCTGTTTCTTCCACCAAAGTGCAAAGACCTTTGTTATGGGTGAATTGTGTCCTCCCAAAATTCATATGTTGAAGCCTTAGCCCCAGGACCTAAGAATGGCACTGTATTTGCAGATAGGGTCTTTAAAGGAGTAATGAAATTAAAATAAACTCATTAAGCTGGGCCCTAATCTAGTATCAATGGTCTTTATAAGAAGAGGAGATGAGAACACAGACACACAGAGGGAAGACCATGTGAAGACACAGGGAGAAGGTGGCATCCGCAAGCCAAGGAGAGAGGCCTCAGGAGAAACCAACCCTGCCAGCACCTTGATCAGATTTCCAGACTCCAAAATGTGACATTTCTGTTGTGTAAGTACCCCAGCCTATGGTACTTTGTTATGACAGTCTAAGCACACTAATCCAGCCCTGTTCACAGCAAGCTTCATTCCAGCACTCTACCTGCCACCTTCAGCGCTAGGAGGTGGGTGGTGTGGTTAGAACTCTGATGGCCACAGGCCCCCGCCAAGTCTGAAAGCTTTTCTGGAGGACACAAGCTGTTCAGGTTGTGGGGTCCCTGTGCCTGTGATAAGCCTTCTCAGCAAAGCTGGGTGCCTTAAGTAACATTCTTCTCCTCCCCAGCCCTGGACGTGGCTGCCTTAAACCCAGCAAAGGTGGCACATGTATCCAGGCAACTGTGAGATGGGGCAAGGCAGGAGGGAGGAGAGTGAATGCAGTTAGGGCACCCAGGGGCTGGCAAATGTGAGCCAGTTGGGTGTTCATTTCAATACTAAGAGAGAGGTAGTCCGTTATCTCCCCCTACAGTCATCAGGACCATAGGGCTCAGCAGAGGGAACACCAATGGCAATCAGAGGACAGGACGAGGGGAAGTAGGTGCACTAGTGTCCAGAGGCAGGAGAAAGGGTGCAGGGCCCCCAGGAGCCCAGACTCTTCCCTCTGGATCTCAGTCTCAATGACAGTCCATGCATGCCTGGCATGTCAGAGGGGCAGGATCCGATGGTGTCACTCGCCCCCTTCTCCACCAGGTAGATGAAGGAGCAGCCAGGCAGGGCAGATCCTCCCTCTCCTGGCCTAGGAAAGATTGCCAAAGTCACTCTGGCCCAAAGAAGAAATTAACTTCTTGTTTTGTGACCCTGTGTTGTGGAGAATTGAGGTGGGAGGTAGACCCATCGTCCCCCTCCCCATTGTACCTCTCTACTTACAGTTCCTGCTTCCTCCAGCTTAAGCCTCATGCAGCAGGCATGTTGTAAAGAAGAAGACAACATTCCTGACCTTGTGCAGTGGAGAGTCCAGTGGGTAAGGCAGTCACTCATTGGGGAAAAGACATGGGAGAATATAACTACAGTGTCACGTGCCACAGAGAAAAGTGCAGGGTTTAAGAAAATCATGGCAAAATCCTGATCTAGACTTCGGAGTCAGGGGAAGGGACTCTGGGGATGTGAGCTTGAGCTGAAGACTCAGTTGAAACTAATAAAATAAAGTTCAAGGCAGCAACAAGGAGCGATCTTCCAAGGAGGGAGCCCCACCTCTGCAAAGGTCGTGAGGCAGGAGGGACCCCGTACAGGCTAGAAATGGAAAGGTCAGTTCATCCTGGTGAACTGTACCCGACTGTGGCCTGACAGACACCCTTGCCAACACATGGTCCTCAGAAGGTATTCCCTACCCCAATCAGGTTCCCCAAGGCCACTTTTTAAAGGAGGAATATAACAAAACTGATAGGGAAGAGACTGTTACAAACAGAGGGACAGGATTCCTGCTGCAGCGAATCCCATGTCTCCAACAAGCACATGCTCTGGGACTTGGTAGTCCTGGGCACCACATGCGCTGAGCACTGGGATGTTCATGGTCCCAGGCCTTCTCAGGTAGCTGAAACAATGAGACACAGAAGCAGCAGCTTGGTGGGACTCGGTAGAGAGCCAAGGGCTGGGTAGAGAGCCAGAGGCTGGCATCTGACAGAGCCAGGCTGGAAACCTGATTCTGTTAGGTGTGAGCCTCCTGGAGTTTCAGTTTCCTCATCTGAAAAATGGGAAAATAATGCCTTTCACAGTAAGCATAGGCGCCAATGCAAAAGCACCTTTAAAATACAGATAGAGTTTGCATGCCTTGAGACTGGGGAGGTGGGAGCAATAGAAAGTGACATGCACACTGTCCTGCGAGTACAGTGGGCTTCGTGGGCCCATGACCTGCAGGCACACAGTACCCCATGCTTGGAAGGCCTCACTCCCCCAGCATGGTTTAATCTCTGCTGTTACTATCTTGAAATTTTAATACATTTTAACAAGGAGCCTCACATTTTCATTTGACACTGGATCCCACAAGCGATGTAGCTGGTTATGTTTGTAGATGAATCTCAAATTCCTGTGGATAAAAGTTAAGGTGTCTAACTCCCTTGTTTATATTTGAATAATGTCATGAAAAGGACTAACACAATTTTGAAAACAGCCTAGGACACCCTTGTAGCTGAATAGGACAACCTGCTCATTGTGAAGTGGGAGATGGCCACTTCCAGGTGCAGGGGAGCAAGGACAGCTAACACAACAAGGCACCAGCCTCATCTGGGATGCAGAGGTGGGCACAGTCCCTCGGTTCTGAGCAGGTGAGGGATGTGTTGGTGGCTCTGTGCCTCCCACTTCCTCTCTGCCTGAAGAAACTGCACCCACTCACTTCAGGGAGACCAGAGCCTCTAAGTTTATAAGGAATGCAAACTGTCAGTACTGATCAGCAACAGTGAGTTTTCTTATTAAAAGGATGGTCTGAATTCATACAGCTAAATCTCTGAAAGAAATACAATTGTATTACTTAACAGTCTTTGGCACCAGGAGCCAGTATTTACTGAGCATTAAGCAGAGGTGATACCAGACCTAGCCCATGAAGACTTATTCACTCACATTAGCCTATCACCTGAAAATAGCTCCATCCAGGATAAAAATATCACCTTGCCCAATGATAGAGGCTAATACCTGCCGGGTACAAACTCGATGCCCTTTATATGTATTTTCTCAATTTATCCTGATACTCTGTTTATTCCCATTTTATAGACAAGAGGACTGACATACAGAGAGGCTAAGGCCTTGTTCAAGCTCACATGGTAAGTGGCAGAGCTGGAATTCGAACCTAGGCCATCTTGCTTCAAAGACAGCTCAGCCAGCACTCAAGCCTACAGATTTGCTATAGTAAATGTATTGTCTGTCAGTTTACTTTCCTGTAAAATGAGACATGGGGCCAGGTGGCCACTAGGGTCCTGCTCAGTCCCAAAATAGAGAGTTAGAAAAGTGCAGCAGTTAAGAAGCTGTATTTATGCATAAAATGGGTCTGCCAGCCCCTCCCAGCAGGATCGTGGTGAGGAGTCATGAATGAAGCACTTAGAAGAGTGGGTGGCACACAGTGAGTGTCCCACAAGCAGGAGCTCTTTTCATTCCTCAGGGCTGACCCTGGACACAGCCAGGGCAGACTCTAAAGGATCCTGAATTCCAGCTCTCAAGGCTCCCAAGGATCCCTGGAAACATGAGAATGCCCTTGATCCCCAGCAGAAGCCAAGCTCCGGGACATCCACTCTGACAGCTCCTGCAATTAGGAAGGTGGTCATGGAGCCTGGGAGAGGAAGGACCACTGGCTGCTGGCTACTCCACAGAGACCACGAGAACTGGCCCTGCCCACGATCCAAGGCAAACTTCTCATTTTTCCAGCCAAGACAGTGACAACCGGGAAAAAGTACATTTCCCGCAGCAAGGATTTCAGGTTTACTGGGAGCCTGGCTGCACTTTATAGCTGGGGGACAGTGGATGGATTTCTTCCCACTGTTATCCAAGTGCCTCCTCCTCAGACTGGGATCTATGGATTAATGCTGGCTCAAATGCCAGCTCTACCACTTGGTACCCAGATCACTCTTGGAAACTTACTTCTGAGAATCAGTTTCCTAATTTTTGAAACAATGGCAACACAGTTTAGTGCTTATCAACAGAGCCCAGAGCCAGGCTTCCTGGGTTCAAATCCCAGCTCCACCACTTACAAGCCTAGTGACTTAAGGCAAGTCCGTTCATGGGCCTGAGCCTCAGTTTCCTCATCTATAAAATGGGGATAATAATAGCATCTTTTTCAGAGGTTACTGGTGAGATTAATCAAGTTCATGGTTTTGTTTTTGTTTTTGTTTTAATACTTGGATATATAAACGTGTTGTAGTCATGATTACTTGGAAGTGCTGTTGTGATTAAATGAGATAGGCCCAGATAGGCACCCAGGAAAAGTGACCATTGATACCTGTATTATTACTATTATTCCAGCCAGTACGGCCCCTACTGTCCTGAGGCAGCCGGACAGGGCTCTGGGGAAAAAAGAGGGAAAATTCTTAAGCCACTTACAAGTGGCAGCAGTAAAACCCGAAAGAAAGCCACTAGTGTGGACCAAGAAGTTGTCCTCAAAGAAAGGTGCTGGTGGGAGAGGCGTCGCTGCATCCAGCCGTGGATGCCCCTCTCATCAGGCCTGGTCACTTCAAAAGGCCCATGAGCAAGTCCCCGTTCCCCACCTCCTGGCCAAGGCAGATCCAGCCGCTCCTGACTTGTCTTCGGAGTAACTCTCCAAAGAGAGTGAAAGGGAAGTTGCTGCTCCGAGGAACCTGCCAAGAGTTATGTGTCCTGACTGCTGTGGAAAAAAGGAAAGCGAACGACCAACTTCGGCTGCGCTCCTGCTGCATCTCCCCTCGGGGCCTGCCGCTGGGAAGATCGCGGCTGCTGCGAGAGTGCCCAGCCCCAGGCGAGGTCGGGACCGGGACCGCGCTCCCGGGAGGCGTCCTCTGAACCTTGGGGAGGCGCCGCCGCCCAGACCGCGGCGAGCCCACCGGAGCGCGCCGGCTACAGTGACAGCGCGGCCCCCCGCCCACGCCCGGAGGGGCCTCCCCACCAGGCCTGGAGCCCCGGCCTCCCCGGCGCGGCCACCCGGCCCCCACCCTCCCCGCGCCCGCCTGGCCCCGCTGCGCTTACCCGGGGCCGGAGCCCGCGCCAGCAGCGCGGCCGCCGCCAGTGCCAGCAGCCGCATCTCCCCGCCGCCGCCCGGCGCTGTGACGCGGGAGAGCGCCGCTGCTCGGCCCGGCGGCCGCCGCCAGCCCGCCCGGCGCCCGCGCCCGCGCCCGCCCCCGGCCCGCCCCTTGGGCCGCCTGCCACGCCGGGCCGGGGCTGCTGGGTCCCGAGGCCCGCACCGGGCGCGGGAGCAGCCGCGCGATCGTTTAGCTCCAGTATCTGTGGCGTCTCCTTTCACCAGCCCCATTTCCCAGATGAGAAAACTGAGGTTCTGCAAGGTGATCGCTGGTGGCTCGGAGAACACACTGCTGCCAGGCAACCGGCGGTCCCCTGCCCACAGATGCAGTTATTCCTAAGGGAAGGCGGGATCTGGGAGCCAGGGGGTGGGGGCGCGTCTAGGGAACCTCTGGCCTGAGACTCACCCGCTGGCCCTGGGCCTCCAGCGCTCACTCCACAGGACCCTTGGGAGCCAAGGAGACGCTGAGTGGGGAGAAGCCCCTTCTGCTGCCCTGAAATGGAGGGCGGGGTCCGAGGTGTTGACCCTTGGAAAACTGAGAGGGTCCACACAGATCAGCCCATAATATGTGGAAACTGTTAACAGAAGTGCCTATTTACGGTGCCCTCAGCCAGACCTGGGCTAAAGTGATTTTCCCGATACTACTGAACCCCGCCATGGTCAGGCCCTGGGACAGTTTCATAATCTCCATGTGCCTCAGTTTCCTGCACCTGTACAATAGGGAAATGGGCCCACCCCTCGTGGGGTGTTTAGGAAGACCAAGTGAAACCATTCCCATTAAGGCATTGCCCCAGCACCCGATTCACGAATGTCAGTGACCACTACTATTGTTACTATAGATAAGGAAGCAGAAGCAGCCACATGAAGGAGACCCAGGTCACATGGCCACCGAGCCCCGTCACTCTGAGCCAATGCCTGGTCTCTTTGGCACTGTTCTAAACTTAGGGTCTGAGCCTATCCCATCTCCAAGCAAGAAAAGTGCATGTTAGGTCTATTCTGTGTGTGTCTATCAGGAGAGGTCTTTGTAGAGTTCCAGTAAGGGGTAGCAGCAGCTAGCAGGTGGACCCTGGTTGGGAGTGGGTCCCTGGAGGAAGAGGAGGAGACAGGGCCCTCATCTCCTTCCCTCTAAGGGAATGAGGAAGTGTGGGTGGCATGGAAAGAGTGTGCAGCCCACTAGTGTGAGCCCCAGGGCATTCCCCAAACGGACCATCCCCTTCAGGAACCCCAGGCCAGTGGGTGCAAAGGCTCTGTGACATCTCTGAACCCCAGGCACTTCCAGAGGTCTCTGGGCCCTATGGGATCTTCCATCTGGGAGACTCATCTGTGGACCAGGCCCTGCAGCGACTGAACTGACCATCAAGGCAGCCAGGCTGGAGAAAGCAGCCCCATCTATCATTTGGGTTGGTGGAAGGGCCTGAGGACCTGATAGTGAGTTGACAACAAAGGTCCTTGGCTGTGATGCCAAGGACAAGAAGTGAGGACTAGAACTGGGGTCAGACGGACTCCTACAGCCCAGGAATGCAAACATTCCTATGAGGCTTCCAGACCAGAGTTTGGAAACCAATTTGCATGCATGAGCAAACAAGCCTCACGTCCCACCGCATGATGTCCTAGGCCTCATTTTACAAATTAGTAAATTCAGGCTCAGAGAAGACCAGGGATCCATACAAGGTTCTGTGGGGCACCAAATGTCTGAAATGGGAACTTGGACTCTGACTGCAGACTGTTGACTCAGTCCTGGAGCCTGGGGCAGTGCTTGGCAGACTGAGGAAGGATGTCTGAAGAGGAGCACTGGTTCTGAAAGTGGACCTGTGACCTGCTCTGGCTGGGCAACAGCCTTGGGTCTGGAGCAGCATAACCTCTCTGAATTTCATTTGTCAAGGGAAGGTGACACATGTAAAATGGCATCTTGACATGGCTGTACTAAGAGCAGCTAGAGAAGTGGCAGGGTCATTTGGTGTCCTTGGTAACCTCCCACCTCAACCTGCCAGTCTCAATTTACTCTCCCAGTTGGTGGAAAGCAGAAGGGACCTGTTAGATGTGTAGGCCACCCTTGGAGGAGGCAACTCCTGCTTTGGTCATTGTATATTGCTAAATATCCAACTCTCATTGCAAAATGAAGAAGAAATTCAACCTGCCACCCTTGACTTGCTTCGTCTTTGCCAAAACTGGGTTGTGCCAGAGATTTGAGGCTAGAAAGTGCTTTTCTTGCACTTCTGCTACAGGTAACATTGTGCTGATTTTACAGCTGTGTGAGCTGCTGGTACTTTTTAGCTTCCCATATAATTTAACTGATCATCCTGGTAAAACCTTTGCTGCATAAACACAGGAACAAAGGAATATACTCAGCCCTCATGGGAGACAGAGTCAGTGACCCAGATAAGACTTGGCCTTTCAGCTGTTTTGGACTACATTGGCAAAGGCCTTCCAGATAGTTTTCTTAGCTCTGCTGCCTGCTCACTCATTCACAAGCTTAGGACCATTTGAAAATCCTCCACAGACTTCTTTGTCCATACCTTGGCTCTATCAGGTCTTACTTTGTACTGAATCGGAAGAATAATACAATCCAATTATATTTTTTATTTACCTCGTAAAAAGACGGGCGTTCAAACCATTCTAAAGTTGATCCAGATTCCTGTGGACACTAAGCTATGTGGAAAGCCTACTCAACTAATCCTGGATTCTACCAATTGCCACTGAAAGAACCTTAGAAATCCAGATTTTCTCAAACAAGTGCATTCTGCTATCACCTGGCAGGCTGGGGCTTTTCCTCTTTCATTATCCAATTGTTAGAACCTGGGTCAGAGATGGAAGAATACAGCATGGTTTTGTAATGGACCTTATATAGAGCAAATATATCCCTAAACTGAGAACACCAAGCAAAAGCAAACCCCCCTCTTCTAAGGTGTTTAGCAGATTTCCACGTGTTACGTTTTCAGTCTAGATTTCTAAAAGTAATTTTGAATATTTGCTTCTCCCACAAGCATTTTACAGCTAAAAGCAGTCAGCTACATGCTTGAATTGCCACTGAAAGAGAGTTCACTCTAGACAAAAGAGGTTTTCAGCTGTGACTGAGAGAGCAGGGAAAGGATAAGAAAGAGGAAAAATCGTGGTTACAGACAATGCACCCATCCAATCAGAAACATAGGCCTAAAGCCCCTGGGGCAGAGTTTACATGAAACCTGCAGCACTGTCTTCCCCCGGCACAACTGGGGAAGGAGTATGGATATGGAATGCAGTGTTTTTCCCGAAGTGTACGGAAATGTGAAGCTACAGGCCTGACAGGATGTCTAGATAGGAACAGCTTCTAAACAACCTCATTGGTGACCCCAATAGATGGAGGTGATTGTGAGCTGATGCCAAGGGCTCTGCAGGCTGGCTGGATTCAGCAACCTGGATGAGTTCCCAGGAAACGGAAAGACATGGCCCCAGTTTCCTAGAAGGTTCCAGAAGGAGGGGATTGGAATGAGGGAGAGACTAGGAACTGAACAGATGTCTATAAAATTGACCACAAGGAAAACATCTTAGAACTGACCACTGATATACAAGATTAAAATCTCAGTCCATGCCTTCTACTTTCATTGAACATTCAATGAGCGAAAAACAGGCTGAAGAACTGCTCAGAGTAAAAGAGGTTAAAAAGACTTACCAACTAAATGAAATGTATGATCCTAGATCCTTGATGTGAGATCAGGAAAAAAATGCTAAAAAGGACATTATTGGTTTGACTGGCAAATGGACTATATTGTATACTACATACAATACATTTCCTGGCATGATTATGAAAGAGAATGCCTTTATGCTTGTTCTTAGGTGATCCACACCGAAGTGTCTGGTGTTAATAGAATGTAAATTACTCTTAAATGGTTCAGCAAAAGTAACAATAAGTTTATCTATAATATGTATTGTATAATATATATATGGAAAGAGAGACAGAGACACAGGGAGAAAGAGGCAAATGGGAAGAGTCGGTAGATCTAGATAAAGAGCATATGGAATTCATTGTACTATTCTCGCAACGTCTGTAAGTTTTCATTTTTTTTCAAAGTAAAACCTAAAAGTGAAAGCTTGTTTATGACTTTTATGATATCTCAATGTTTTTACATGTATGCTGCTCATAAGCATCATATAATTATTGATCAATATCATACATATTACATTATTTCATCTGTTGTAAGGTACTATTAATTTTAAAGTGCTTCCTCCCCATGTCAAAGATGTTACAGTAAATACAGTTCTGATGTTTTATGAATCCAAGCAGAAGACTCAGGCTTTGGGAAATTCCCATTTTGCATTCTTAATAACTTAGAAACAAGGGAATAAGACCTCTGTAAGTCCTCTACAGAGACACAAAGATTCCCAGCTTGGAGCAAGTCTAGACTAAAAGTGTTACAGAAGCAATGGATTGTAACCGAAGTCTAAGATGAGCTAGTCTGACACAGGTGGCAGTTTGACGTCCATGGAAGTAAAGGCATCAAGCTCTATCAGCATGCGACTGCTGTGAGGCTCTGACTCACTTCCCAGCACTTGGCGTGAGAGCCTATCACCCCACAGGAGAATCTGAATGGCATTCAGTTCCATACTCACAGAAGAGGCAAACTGGTTTCACAAACACCCATAGTCACATTAAACTAATGTTGTTAGTTTGAGTTTTATTGCTGTTTGTAATTGTGTTTAATTTACACATTTGGTTTTTGTTTTGCACTTGTAAAGTAACTATAAGCTTAGCTGTTTGTGTTTGTGCTGCTTTATTTCCACATCAATAACTGAAGTCAAGGCAGGCTCCATAGGAATGTTTCTTGGCCTTTCAAAATAATAGTAGTCAAGTTTGCCAAACATTGCTTTAGGAAATTCTCACTCTCTTTTCCCAAGACTGATGGCACCCCGGCTCAGTAGTCCTTGAGGGTGTGCTTGGAAGGGCTGCAGCAAGTCCAGCAGCAGACGGTACATAAATCATCAGGAGTCAGGAGTCATTTGTGAGCCTCTTCACAGGATCCTTGTGCTTGGCCCAGTCTAGGTGTCAGCATGGCCCAGTGCAGAGCAGCAGGTAACACACACACACACACACACACACACACAAATGTACACACACACGTGCACACATGGGCTCTGGCTCCTGGTACCCAGGCTGTGAGCTGTAGACCCGACATTTTCATGAATCTCCTTACTCTGTCTTTTCTACAGCTCAGCACATCCCCTTTGTCCCTGTACCCGGCTCATTTTTCTGTGGGACCTTCTGGTCAGACCTGGTCACAGGGAGGGAAGCATTTGAGGCTGAAAGTAGCACCACATGCCCACACACCTGACTCCTTCTGCAAAACCCTCTGACAGGGGCCCACATCACCCTCTGTGCTCAGGCCAGAGACCACCCTGTGTTTGCCAAAAGTTAGTTGCTTGCTCCCATATGCATTTATGCTGTTACCAGCATTTACATCAACAAATGTGGACAGACTGCTCACCATGTGCTTGTGCCCCTAAGGACCCCGCCTGGGAAGGCTCCCTTACCTGGAACATGGACCTTCCTGAGCCTTTGTGGCTGCTGTCTTCCTGTCTCTGTCTCCTGCTCTTCAGAATCTATATTCAGTTTTTCAGGTTGCCATAATCCACAGGCCAGGTGGCTTAAACTATAAAAAATGTATTGTCTCACAGTTTTGTGACACAGTCGGAGATCAAGGCCTCACTGGGTTGGTTTCTTCTGAGTCTCTTTTTTCCACTTGCAGATGCCGTCTTCTTCCCTGTGTCTTCATGCAGTCTTCCCTCTATATGTGCCTGGGTCCTAATCTCCTCTTCTTATAAAGACTCTGGTCATATTGGATTAGGCCCCCTGATATGAATTTACCTCTTTAAAAGCCTTAACTCCAAATACAGTCACATTTTCAGGTGCCAGGGATTAGGATTCAACATATGAATTTTTTCTTTTCTTTTCTTTTCTTTTTTTTTTTTTGAGACAGAGTCTCACTCAGCTGCCCAGGCTGGAGTGCAGTGGTGCGATCTCAACTCACAGAAAACTCCGCCTCCCGGGTTCAAGTGATTCTCCCACCTCAGCCTCCTGAGTAGCTGGGACTACAGGCACCCACCACTGTGCCCAGCTAATTTTTGTATTTTTAGTAGAGATGGGGTTTCAACATGTTGGCGGGGCTAGTCTCGAACTCCTGACCTCAAGTGATCTGCCCACCTCAGCCTCCCAAAGTGCTGGGATTACAGGCTTGAGCCACTATGCCCAGCCCTCAACATACAAATTTTGGGAGGACACAATTTAACCTATTACTGAGCACCACAGAAACTGTCATGAAAGGTCTGTCAGGACTCCACCATCTTTGACATGACCCTCATTTTTCCCCACAATCCCCCTTCAAGGACCCCATTGTGATGTCACATTTCAGGTCAAAGCATTACATGTTATTCTTAACATCTGTCACTTCTCTCTTCCCACCTCTATCTGCCTTATTGAACTTCATCTTTCCTTCATTGTACTTCAGCTTCCACTTCTTCCTGTATGGTCCTGTTGATGCCATCTTATTCCCGTCCCCAGACTCATTATCTTTACCCTCTCTCAACTGAGTTCCCACCCTGGTTCTCTCTCAAGATCCTCCTCTCATGGCTTTCAACCTTGGTAAACAATGAGGACACATCTCAAAAAGAACGATGTAATTTAATTGCCTTGAGTTGGCTGGGCTATCATTTATTATAAAGTGCTCTTAAAATTAAAGCTAATTTAATTCTGAAGAACTAAGGATTAAGAAGTTAAGAGCTGGGGTTCTCACAATATGTCTTTCAGACTACAAGTGTGAACTGAGGAAGTCCCCAAAGTCACTTCTTACTAAGGTAATATTTTGTTTGTTTTTTTTTTAGAGAGAGGGTCTTGCTCTGTCACCCAGGCTGAAATGCAGTGTTGCAATCATAGCTCACTACAGCCTTTACCGCTTTGGTACTAGCCATCCTCCCACCTCAGCCTCCCCAGTAGCTAAGAGTATAGGTGCACACAAAGTAATGCTTGATTAAATGTTTTATTGCCTTTTTATTCTAAAAGCTGTACTTGATCAATACAGAAAATACAAAATAATAAAAACTACAGAAGAAATAAAATGTATCAACAATTACCAACTAGAAATAATCACTTAGACATTTCATCACTCTTGCAATATTTCCATTAATAGCTGTTTATCTAGTGGATGGAATATTTTCCACGTTATTTCCTAATTAGTCATGTCTAATATAAAAGGAAGTTCTTGAACTCCATCTTATATATCGATCCTTTGATTATCTTTTCAATAATTTTAGTTAATTCATTTGCACTTTCGAAGTGTATTATCTTTTTCTGAAAATTATTTTCTGTCTACTGTATATAACATTTTTGTTTCATATCTTATGCATTGGTTGTAACTTCCAGAACAATGTCAAATAAAAATTGTAATACATAACATTTTTTATCTGATTTTAATGGAAGTACATGTAGATATTTTGCTCTTTGGTTTGAGATATTCTATATTATCTGAAAAAAATCTTATTCTTAGTTTCTAAGGAACTTATTACAGGAATGGTTGTTATAGTTATTATATGTCTTTTAAATTGAGATACAATTCACATACTACAATTCAGTGGTTTATGGCATATTCACAAAGTTGTGTAACCATTGCCACTAATTCCAGAATGTTTTCATCACCCTAAGAAGAAATCCCATACCTGTTAGCAGTCACTCCCGTTCCTCCCCTTCTCCTGAATCCCTGGCAACTACTAATCTGCTTTTTGTCTCTATAAATTTGCCTATTTGAATATTTCATTGGCATAGAATTATACGTTATGTTGCCTTTTGTGTCTGGCTTCTTTCACTTCATAGGTTTTCAAGGTTCATCTGTATATAACACGGGATCAGTTCCTCATTTTATGGCTGAATTATATTCCATTGTATGGATATACTATATTTTGTTTATTCTTTCATCATTTGATAAACATGTAGGCTGTTTTTACTTTCTGTATTAGGTTAATTAGGTGTATTATGAATAATGTTGCTGTGAATATTCATGTACAAATTTTTATGTGGACGTATGTTTTCAATTCTCAGAATTTACACCCATGTTTTCTCTAAGAGTTTTACAGTTTTGACTATAAAACTCTTTGACTATAGTTTTGACTATGATTGTGCAGTGGCACAATCATGGCTCACTGTAGCCTCAATCTCCAAGGCTCAAGTCGTCTTCCACCTCATCCTAAGTAGCTGGGACTACAGATGCGCACCACCATGCCTAGCTAATTTTTGTATTTTTTGTTTTTTGTAGAGATGGGATTTTGCCATTTTGCCCAGGCTTGTCTCAAACTGCTAGGCTCAAGCGATCCACCTGCCTTGGCCTCCCAAAGTGCTGGGATTACAAGCATGAGCCCACCACACCAGGCTAGTCATGGTGAATTACTGTTTTTGTAGTCTGTTAAATTAGATTAGTTATTATTTTGTGTTAATAAGTGAGACAACATATTGCCTACCTTTTTAGTGCCATCTTTTTCAGGCTTTGTTATGAGGTTTATGTAGGTTTTATAACATGAGCTCCATCTTCTATGGTTTGGGAAAATAAAGGGTTTTTTTTTTTTGGTTTTTTTTTTGAGACGGAGTCTCGCTCTGTCGCCCAGGCTGGAGTGCAGTGGCCGGATCTCAGCTCACTGCAAGCTCCGCCTCCCGGGTTTACGCCATTCTCCTGCCTCAGCCTCCCAAGTAGCTGGGACTACAGGCGCCGGCCACCGCGCCCGGCTAGTTTTTTGTATTTTTTTAGTAGAGACGGGGTTTCACCGCGTTAGCCAGGATGGTCTCGATCTCCTGACCTCGTGATCCGCCCGTCTCGGCCTCCCAAAGTGCTGGGATTACAGGCTTGAGCCACCGCACCCGGCCAATAAAGGGTTTTAAATGGTTCATAATTTAAAAAGTTTGAGATCTCCTGACACCTCTGGAAAGATTTCCCTTACTCTTGTCGGTGAAGTCCCAGGTATCTGCAAAATTATGTGTCTAAACCACAAATGAACATTTAACTCAGTTGAGTTTCAGTTATAATTTAAGAACAAGTCACTACCTTAAGAATAATGTTATTCTCTTCTTCCCCATCCATGTCAGCTGAAGTTATCCTTTACATTAATAGTTTGCTTACCCGAGGTTGCTGTCATATTTCATTTCTCCTGAACACTCATCATGTTTCCCTTGATCTGCAGCTGCTGCTACTTAATCTAAAGAAAATGCAGCCTGTGCAGTTGACATATTTGCTTTCCTAAATACCTTGCATCTGTCCTTACACTGAAGTTTGCATCTCTGTGTGACTATTAGAACATAGGCTTGGAGCCAGGCTGGTGTACACCAGCCATATGACCTTTGTAGGGTCTTTGCTTACTCACCAACAAAACACGGACAATAATAGGATCCACCTCATTGGACTGTGGAGAGCACTACACGATTTAATATTCATAAAGAGTTTAAAACGATGCTTTGCCCTTAGAATACAGAATTTAGCACTTAAAAACACTTGTCTCTTAAATTCTGAAATTTCAGAGCTTAGATATCATGCCTCATTTCAATTCCCTCCCATACTGATTTTTTTAAGATAAAACTATTCTCCTCCTTAGTACTCACTATTTCTGGCTTAGCAGCCTCTCCTTCCCTTGCAGTGTCCTTTGGACTCTACCTGCCTATGAAGCCCCCGCAAATACCAGATAGCTCTTCCGAGAAGAGTTTCATAAAGCTGGGGCTCTTTTTACTTCCTGCTGAGCCTCAAGCTCCTTTGACACCAAATTTAAAAGGTTTGTGGCCTCTGCTGCACCTTTAAAAGGCTGATAAGATATCATCCCCACCGCTGATGCCCTTTCTAAGATGACCTCATGGCTTCCTGCTGCACTTGCACCAGCAGAAGGAATGCATCCCACATGAAGCTCATGCAAAGCACCATGGCCACAGCTCACCACACACAGGTGGACGACCACTCTTCTCAGCTCCATACCCTTATGACTAGCCCCCTTCTGAATGTTTCTGTCTCAAACTCAGCTTAGTCAAAAGTGGGTTTACCAGCATCCCAAGCAAACCTTCTCCTTCTCCATTGTCTGCAAATGGCTCCGACATTTTGTCGCCCAGAAAAATACCCTAGAGGTCATTCCGAATTCCTTCCTTTCACCATCCTCATCACACACTAGCCACACTTTATGGTTCAGTCTTCTAAATTTCCCCTGAATTCACCCTGCCACCCACACTTTAGCTGAACCCCTTGTCACCAACCATGCTGTCTCTCATCCACTTTTGACCCTTTTCGCCACAGTGATCTTCACAAATGCAAATCCGACTTCAGATTTCTTCAGGGCTCCTTGTAGTTTTCAGGGTGGATGGTCAAGTTCCCTAATTTTGACTCCAAAGCTCTATGTGACTAACTGCCCATCTGCATGCAACAAGGAGCTCGGAGCCACCCTTTTCAAGGTCGGTTTCTCCATGTCAGCTCAGCCCCTTCTCTCCTGTTTGGCTCCTCACCTTAGATTTCCCCATTTTTCCACCTTATCTGTCTCTTCCTTTCTGTCGGATCATTTCCATTGGCATACACTTGCTCTCTCCCCCATCTTTGTCCAGCTACAGCCATTGTTGCTTTCCTTTCTAAACAGACTTGCCTGCAGAGATGTCCAATGCTTACCTCCAGCAGTTTATTTTGTGTCTGCTGCTGACCAGTGCCTGTCTGACCTCTGCCCTTCTCAGCTGCTGAGACTGCTCTCATCAGAACTGTCAGCAAACTCGTGCGTCAAATGAAATATACTGTGTCCTCAGCTCGCTCCAACTCTCCCTAGCATTCGACACTGCTTACCCTCCTGAAAATTATCTTTTCTTATTTTTGTTGACTTTGAAGAAAATTCCTAAGAAATGCTCTCACTCCGTTCCTCCCTACTTCACAGGGCACACCCTAACTCTACCCCTGCACCCTAGTTAGTGTCATCCATCCACTGTTGTGGTTTTTCAGTATGGTACCATTTATTTGCAGTTAACTTTCTCATTTACATTTCCAATCTAGATTTATCTTCTAAATAACATGAACTTCCCACTCAACATCTCTGCTCAGATGTGCCATTAGCATTTAGAACTGACCATGTCTCAACTCACCTCTGTCACTTGCCTCCCAGCACTTATGCCTGTATGTCTACAAGCAGACACATGCTGATATGCATGTCCAATACAGACATGCATGCTCACACACAAACACGCTCACACACACACTCATACTAAAATCACCCCCCAAATTTCCTCATATCAGTTAATGCACAGCCACCCACATTTGCTCCTCCTAGGAACCTGGGAATCCACCATGACAAACCCCTTTCTTCTACCCTGACATGCACCCTTCCCCAAGGCCTTTGGATTCTATTCCCCAAATAAGTCTTGAAGGCATCCACTCTTCTCCCTCTTGGCTTGGGACAGCATGGTCCAAGTCACCACCATTCCTGGCCTGGACTTCCTCAATAGCCTCCTAATTGATCTCTCCACTTCTCATTTTCTTCTTTTGCTGCTATCCCAATCTATATCCCACACACCATGGAGTGAGATTTTTAAAGCATAAATCTGACCATGTCACTTCTTAAAACCATCCACACTTAGAATGAGGCATATGCTACAGCAGCATGATTGGGAAAAGACCCTCTGAAAAAGAGATATTTAAGCTGCAACCTCAAAGATGAGCAAGGGGACAGCCAGAAAAGAGACACACAAGGGTGCATTCCACTTAGGGGAGACAGCAAGGGCAAAGGACCTGAAGCATGAACACTTGAATCCTTTAAGGAAAGAAAGGGGCCCATGTGGTTGGAGCACAGTGAGTGAGGCACAGAATGCTAAGAGATGGTGTGGAGAAAGTAGCAAAGGCCCAGCCACACAGGACACTTTAGGTCATGAAATGGAAACTTTCATAATTATTTTATATGCATGCCTTCAGGCTATAAGCTCCACGGAGCAGCATCCATGTTTGCCTTGTTCCCTTTGTTCACTTATTCCCCATGTCCACTTCAGTGCCTGGCACATCTTTATAAACTATATGAGAGACAAATAACCCCAGCATTCCAGTCAGATCAAGTGGCTAGCAGTTCCCCAAATGTATCATGTCTGTTTTTTCTCCTCGTGGCCTTGTTCTTGTCTAGCTCAGTGGTTCTCAACCTGGGGTGATTTTGTCCCTAGGGAATATCTGTTAATGTCTGAAGACATTTGTGATTGTCACAACTGTGGGGCAGGGAATGCTGCTGGCTTCGGATGGGTAGAGGCCAGGGAGGCCAGTAAACATCTTGCAGCAGACCAGACAGCCCCCGCAACAAATAATTAGCATGCAGGATCAACAGTGCTGATTGAGGAACCCTGGTCTAGCCTTTCCTTTAAGCCCCTGGGAGCATCATCTTTTTTGGAAAGTTCTTTCTCCTGATCAAACAGCTTGAACTTGGGGCCCCTCATCTAGGCTCCCCAAACCTCCTTGATGGCATTCATCCCTTTGCCTTGCAATTGCCCATTCTAACTGTCTCTCACTGGAAGCAACAGAGGCTGGAGCATGTCTTCCATCAGCATGTCAAACACACAGTGGACCATGATTAATTTTTCTTGAATGAATGCAGACCCCCGAGACAGGGAGAAGGGTGAAGATGAATTTCGTGGCAACTCTTAAAAGTGTGTAGTTGACATAGATGAACTCATAGGTAGGAAGGACATCACCAGCTTCCTGCTCTACCTTGAGAAACTACCTGTCTCCAGGTATTTGTGCTAGTTTGTAACCTATGGAAATGGCAACTTCCCACGTGTCCAATATGACAGCATGTTCACTCAATTATTCACTGCATTCAATTTTGTGTTATTCAAGTTTAATCCCAATAACATAAGACATAGAACTAGGGCATATGACAGATTCATAACAGTGAAAAAAATAGGGCTGAAGAGTCATTTGCAGTTGGCTGTCCTGTGACCCACATCTACTTAGCAAGTGTGGACCTGCCTGATGCACCGGCAAAAATAGAAATCCCTCTGGCCATGCATTTGTGGGTTTCAGATGTTGTGCCCGCCATCAGAAACACTCAAAGCCCTCTTGTTTGGGTTTGGATTTTGAAATGGACCCTGGTGGAGATGCTGTGCCCAGGACAGGAAGGGGGCTCCTTCCAGGCTCCTGGCCCTCGCTGCTCTACACCCCATGCCTTTCCTTCCTCCGGATCCTGGTCCTCTCTCACTGCCCTAGTGGCTCTGATACTGCTGGCTGGGGAAGGAGCAGTCCCAGGCACTGGAGGTGAGGGCAGGGGTGAGTATCTCCCCTCCAGCTCACTGCTTCTCCTGCTGCTGTGCTGGGAGCACCTCACCCTGGGGCCGGGAACATTCACTGTTGTCTGAAGGACTCTGCTCCTCCTCCAGCTGTTGGTCATGTGCTTGGCCTTTAGCCCGCCTTCTCTCCAGCATCTCCTCAAAAAAGATCTGGCAGCTGAAGCCCTCCCGGATGCCATGCTGGGCGTGCTCCAGCAGAGCGTCCAGGGAGGGGAAGACCCGGCAGCAGGCCACGCAGCGCAGCCCGTAGTTGGTGGTGACCAGCCAGTCCGGGGGCGACCGCAACTCCTGCAGGCAGCATTCCAGCAGCTCTGTGTCCTCGGGCTCGGGGCTGCAGTTGCTCTTGCAGGCTTCCAGGTCCCAGCGCAGATCGGTGTTGGAAGCCATCTCGAAGGAGGAGCCATTCCGCCTCTGCCTCTTGATGAACTGGGCTTCATGGATGCGGGGCTTCCGGCTGACCGGCTCGAAGCCGGTCTCGGTCTCCCAGGCCACCGCCACACCCTGCACGGTCTGCACGTGCGTGTAGAAGGCACACACACTCTGCGGAGCAGCGCTGTCCTCGTCGCACATGCAGGAGCAGCACGACTGGTACTGGGAGTAGGACTGGTACTCGGAGGACTCTGAGGATGGGGAGCTGCTCCACACCAGCATCCCCTGGGCCCTGGCAGAGAAGTAGAGGCCCTCCTCCCGGGGAATGGCAGGCCGTGGCCGTGGGGACGACCCTTCTCTCTGTATAGTCCCTGAGAAGCAGAAGGACATTGTCATCAGTGCCCCCCAAGGGATCAATGCCACATCTACCTTCAGGAGCTGCAGACTCTGAAAGGGTACAGGCTCTGGGAGCTCTTGGGCAAACACCGCCCCCTCTGCCCATATCCTGATAAAATGAAGATGGTGATAATACCTACATCATAGGGTGCGGTAATGATTGAATAATGTATGAATGCAATCACCAAATCCTTGACTCAACTGAGAAAGACCATTAAATGGTGAATAACAGTTATATACACATTAGGGATATGATGATAAGGATCAAATAATGTATTAATCACCAAGCAAAAGACCATCCGCTGGGGAATAGGTAGGCAGACTGAGGTGCATCCATATGATGCAACCTGTTAAATCCATGAACCACTGAGACATGCAACAATACAGATGAATCCTGAATGCATTATGCTAAATAAAAGAAGCCAATTAAAAAGGCTGTGTAGTCATGAGAGAATGTGAACAAAAAGAAAAAAAGAGGCCACGTAGTATATGATTTTATTCAGATGACATTATAGAAAAGGCAAATTTTTAGGAACAGAGAACAGCTCAGTGGTTGCCCAGAGCTGGGGATGGGTCGAGGGGAGACTGACCATAATAAGGCACAAGGGGACTTTTAGGAGTTCTGAAAATCTTCTTTATCATGATTGTGTTGATGGTTCCACAAATGTACATGTGTCAAACTTCTTTAAATTGTGCATTTAAAATTGCTGAAGTCGGTGTGCATAAAAGACACCTCAATAAAGCCCAAAAACAATGTTTTTTAAATGTGGCCAAGCCACCCAGACCCACCGTCCTCTTCAACATTTGTGACCTGTCTTCACCTTCCCCAGAGGGGACCATCTCACCATCTCCTTCAACACTTACTGTGTCCCTCTCGCCATGGAAGTGCTTGCCAAGTGTTAGCTCCTTTAATATTCAAAACAACCCTAAGAAATTATATTGTTAGGATTCCCATTCAACAGAGTAGGAAACAGAGGCACGGAGTTTGAATGAGTGGTGGAGCCACTGGGCCCCCAGAGCTGGTGTGACACTTAGATGCTGCCCACAGACACATCCTAGTGGTCTTCAAATTGATGATCTAGATTAACTTTCATCATTTTGTTATAAAGGAATTTTTTATTTCGCTGCTGAATTTGACGTGTTGTTTTCTCAAATACACATTAAAATAAATACATAATTATAAATATTTTACATTTTCATCCTCATATCCCCTGAAAACACCTTATGTACTCACAGCAGCCTCAGTCATACCAAGTGTCCCATAAATATCAATTTCCTTTCCCTCCACATCTATGTTTATGGTCAACACAACCATTTGATAACAGTATCAGGAGGCGACCTGGCACTGTCCCTTCCCATCAGGGCTTCCTTCCCAGGGAGCACAGCTGGCTGACCTTCCAGGCCTTTCTTTTGACCTACCTGGCCAGAACACTTCTACACTCTCCTCAGTGGACTCAGGGCTGGTCAAGTTGAGGGTGGTCCCATCGGTGGGTGACTGTTCTCCCCTGTGGTCCGTGAAGTGGCGTTTCATGATTTGAAATGAGTGCCCAGGGTCTCAGTGCTCCAGCTGTTCAATGAGAGTTGGCTGGGGCTGTACTGAAGCCCTCCAGCTGGCCCCAGCCAGAGTGGACACTGAGCTCCCCATGGTCGCTAAGATCCTAGCTTTACTGTGTGACCTCATCGATGGCACTGGTCTGTTCTGTGACCCATGGCAAGGGCAGAGGCTGAGCCTGGATACCAGGAGAGGCTTCCCAACATGTTCTCATTTCCCCATGGGACCTTTTCTGTCTTGTGTATTATCATGGACATGCACAAACACAAAACACACATACTCTTAACTACTTAGACTCACATAAAAACACACACACTTGTAGACACTTAAGCATTCATGGAACCGCTGACTTAGTCCACTTGTGTGGCTTACAAAGGGATACCTGACGCTGGGTGATTTATGAAAGAAAGAAGTGTGTTGGGCTCATGTTTCTGCAGCCTGTACACGAAGCGTAGTGCCAGCATCTGCTTCTGGTGAGGGCCTTAGGAAGCTTCCATTCTCAGCAGATGGGGAAGGGGAGCAGGTGTGTTTAGATCACATGGGTAAGAGAGGAAGGAAGAGAGAGTGGAGAAAGTGGCAGACTCTTTTCAACACTCAGTTCTGACGGAACTAAGATTGAGAACTCGTTACCACGAGGATGGCACTGAGCCCTTCATGAGGTATTTGTCCCCGTGACCCAAACACCTCCCACTAGGCCCACCTCTCACATTGGATATCAAATTTCAACATGAGATTTGAAGTGGACACATGTCCAAACTATGTCACTCACACACAAAGAAAAACATACGTGGTCACTCAGATAGACATATACACTGTAATACATGTGGCACATACAGTAACATAAACATATGTACATGTGTTCACATAGACACATAACATGCTCACACATACAAATTCACACACGTATTTACTTAACCACACACACATACATGCACACAAACTCAAGCCAGATTAATTAACCATACATAGGCTCACATACATACAGTCATCAGCCAACATCAAATGACCCTGCTTCCCAATGTGGAAAACCTCTCCTTCTCTTCCGTGTCTCAAATGCCCACACTGACTTTGTTTAGGCTCCTCAGCCCTCCACAACCCCACCCCTCCACTCTCCTCTACTCACTCCCTTGCTCAGTTCCTGTGACTCCAGACACTTCACTGCTCCCGGACGCGTCTGGCATCCTCCCTTCATGGGCTCTGGGCTCTCACACTTGCTCTTCCTTGTGCCTGTTCCAGGCTCTCCCCTAGGTTCCTATGTGGTTCCCTCTCCTTCTGGTCTCCTCTGAAACATCACCTGGTCAGAGGAGCCTGCCTAGCACCCCCAGGAAAAGAGCCTTCTTTGGCCCCACAGCTCTCTGTCACCTTACCCTGCTTTATTTTTCCATGATAGCATTTACCACCCTAGGCTCTATATAATGTCTGTGTGTCTATCTCATGGGTTTACCTGTATCTGTCTTCTCCTCCTTAGATGTAAGCTTAGGAGGGTAGGGACTTCCTTCATTCCTTCCGTCTCATTATATCTCTGGTATCTAGAACAATGTTTTACATATTAACAAACACTCAGGAAATAATGAGTAAACAGCTGATGAACACGTTGGGCTGATAAAGGCGTTACTCCCTCTGGGAGCTGCCTCCTCTGTGCTCCCTGGATCTCTGCAGTTCCAAGGTGGCTGGTTCTCTCCAACTAGGACTCTGGGAGTTGCCTCTTACTTCTCCATTTGCACAAACCATGCTTCAGCCTCAATCAGCCTGATAAAATGTTCACCTGCCATCTCTCTGCTCTGTAACACCCTAGCACTTCACTCGTTTCCTCCAACAAGCTTCTTACCACTTCCCTCTGTGGCTAGTCTTTTCCCACCCTTGGTCAGTCTCATCAACTCTATTCCTTTGAATCCCAAATACTAAACAATACTAAACAGTTCAAATAGGTGATGGATTAAAAATAATCCCAGTATTCCACAAGCAACACCAACATCCCCACACACACCCAGCACCTAGGAATATCCTCCTCTCTAGAATGTGAGGCCACTGTGTGGAGGAAGACACCACGGTGCTCTACTGAGCCATGAAAGTCACACCTGACCTAAACAGGAGACTATGTCCCCTGGCTAAAAGAGGAAATAGTGTAAGTGCATCCTTTTTTAACAAATAAATACAAAGACTTGACTTACAAAAACAAGAGGAGGCAGCCAGCACAGAAAATAAGTAGGTCATTGGGGGATGGAAGGCAGTTCAGAGAGAGATGACATCATGGAGAACTGTTAAGCAGCAAAGTAAACAGCAAGTCTGAGAGGAAAGGAGACTCAGCCAACAAATGATGCTGAAAAATTATATTTGCTATTTTTTTTAATCAACTTTGGTCTCACTTCATGTAAAACAATTAAGAATATTTTCATAATGGTTCAGAGCTTATGTTTTAATGAAAAATGTGTAGAAACAAAATATGTTAACATTTGTAATTACAAGGTGGTTTTTCTCAACTTAATATTAATCTTCACAAGCATTGAGAATCTTTGTCATCTTTTCTAATTTCACTGCTTTAAAAAACGCACTGTTTTAATTTGCATTCCTCTGCTTTTCAGTGGAACTGGAAAAAAAAGCAAATGAGCAAGCAGTTTCCAGGGGAAGAAATACAGATGGCTGATAAACATTTAAGAAGATGTTGAGTCCCACTGTAATAAGGGAGCTACAACTTAAAAATGTGTGGTATACAGTATAGCATTTTTCACCCATGAGATAGGCAAGAGTTAAAAAGATGGACAATACCCAGTGCTGGTGAGGACATAAGGAAATGAACACTTTTATTCTCTATTGGAACAGTGTACCTTACCTTTCTCAAAAAGTTTGGTGGTACCCATTAAAATTAAAAGTGGGCAGGTGCTTCCTAGGCAGTTTACTATCATCTATCATCTCTTTCCTAGGGAACAGTCACATTATGTGCTATGTGCATAAAACAGCACCTAGAGAAATATTTATTGCAGCATTGTGTATAATAGAAATAAAGACAGGAGACACTCCTAAGATCCATCAAAATAAACAAACTACAACATAACCGAACTGTGGAATACTACACCGCAATAAAAAGAAAGAGATCTATACATACTGATAAGTGAATTCATGTTAAATGAAAACACAAGATACATGGAACACATAGATGGCCCCACTTGTGTAAAAATTAAACACACTCTCCCAAAAGCACTGACCAAATCTATATTGTCTATGTATCAAAAGGCACAGAGGAGATCTGAAAATATCACACCCAAGAGAAAACAACATTGACCTCAAGAAAGAGGAGAAAGATTAGGTGGGGCTGTGTGAAACCGAATTTTCCAAACATGGCCACACCAGTCTATATCACAACCCACATGCTCTTCTGATAGCATGATAGGGTCCCTCTTCCTAAACTAGGGTGGATTTGGTAACTGCCTCTATCAACAGAATGCACAGGAGTGATGTTTTGTGACTGTCAGTGCCAAGTCATAAAAGATGTGATTTCCTCCTGGTTCTGTCTCCCCTCTCCTTTGGACTCAGCCACTATGTTGTGAGGAAGCCTAGGCCCCAGGGAGGGGCCACATAGATGTATTCCAGGCAGCAGCCCCAGCAAAGGTCTCAATCAACCACCAGTGTGTGAGTGAAGACACCTTCAGATAATTTTGCTTCCCAGACATCAAGTCTTCCAGCTGGGTCCAAGACATCACAAGGCAGAGACAAGCCCTCCCCTCTGTGCACTGTTGGAATTCCCCACCCACAGAAACTGTGAGCGTAAAAAAAAGGTGTTTTACACAGTAGTTTCTGGGGCAATTTGTTACAGGCCATGGTAATTCAATGGACTTTGATTTTCCCTATAATGTGTAAATATGTTCTAATGAGCTAGTTCGTTGACCAGTTTCTGTGCTCTGTGCATCTTCCTGGCCCAGTCAGGGAAACCTGGGGGCCAGGCGAGCCCTGTGGTTTTCCCAGGACAACTTGGGAGGATGGTTCCCATCCTTACCCCATAGGAAACAATTTACTAGATTGCAATGTTTACATACAGTTGCTTTTGTAAAGACAAAAGCTTTACAATTTGGGGCCCAATGTTTTCCAAAGTCCCTGAGTCAGGTCTTTCTTTCCCCACAATCTATAAACGTTCTTCCTAATCCTCTGAAAAATTATACACTGTGAACTCCCCTTAGAGATAGGGAGCTTGGCAATTCAGAGGGGTTCGATGAGCCTTGGGTGGGAGAGTTAGGGGAGAAGCAGCCTCCATCTCAGGCCTGGGGTCAGGGCTGCGTGGCCAGGTTGCTCTGATGTTTCCTGTGAGCTACTTCCCTGGGGCTAGTTTGGAGTGAAGCCCCTCCGATGGTGGGCGATTGTCCTCCTCACTCACGTGGCCTCTGGGCTGCTTCCATCTATGGGAAGAGCCTCTGCCCCAGCCGCTCTGCTTGCTCCATGCAGATACTCAGCTGAGACCACCCACACATGGCTCCCACCCATCCCCCTGCAGCTCTCCAGTGGATTTTCCATCCTTGCCAGGAACCTCCACGCCTCACTGCTGCAGCCAACAGGGCTGGTGTGCAAACCCCCAAAAGGACCAACGCAGCACTTTCTTGGAGCTCTGACTCCTGGCCAGTTCGTTGCACACATTGCATGCGAGTCCTAAACCTCATCCAAGAGGCCTGGAATATTTTCTAGTCTTTTCTTCCAAAATCTACTCTTCCCAGCCTCTGTTTTTCCCAGCTGAGGAGGCTAACAGGAAACAAAGCGGCCACAGCCACAGCAGGAAGCAGAGAGGCCGTGTCTCTCTTCACTTCTAATTCCAGAGCTTGGCTTGCATCCCGATCTGGGCTGTGGGGAGAATCACATCATTCATTCTGGGGTCCTTGGGAGTCCAGAAATAGTCTGTCCACCCTGCCAAGGGGTGGTGCTTCGGTCTTAATCGTGGCATTTCTGTGGCTAGAGCCACTGTGTAAAGGTGTTGCAAGTGGGCACCGCTCCTGCTCTTCTCTCCACACTGAAAGTGGGGCTGCTCTAGTGGGGCAGGTGCCTTACCACCCTCCCAAAGTTCTCCTATTATCAGATTTAACACCCAAGGGCCGGGGAGAAGCGGGAAGCTGCCCGGACGCTGCGCAGCAGGTTTGCATGGAGTGAGGTTGGTGGTGTTCAGAGTGGGAATTTTTCCCTGTGAAGGTCAGTCCTCAGGGCTTAGGGATGACCTCATCCTGTGCTTGGGCTGCAGAGAAAGTGCCAAAAGCTATCAGACAAACTGAGAAGTGAAGTAGGGAAGTACTATCTTTTGAGTTCATTTTCTGTTGCTTCTTGTAACTATTTTAAAAGAAGTGAGTCAGTGGACCACAGAAGGCTCAGCTCAGGCACAGGGAAATGTAATCCGGAGGACTCTTCTTCAGCTCCCCCAAGCAAATGGGAAAGGCAGTTTTGCTTTTGTTTTTCTTTAGACATAATAACAGGCTGCTCGTTTGGCGGGTTTGTTTGGCGCTGTCTCGGGTTTTGGCCTTCACCTCAGGGTGCCCACACAAATAGCCTAGGCCTTCCCTCTCATCAGGGAACCAGGAGGGAGCCGGTCCCTGGGGCTGGGTCCTCAGGTGTGGCATGGCTGTACTCCAGGCCCCAGAACCCCACCTGGCCCAGAGCCTGCTGCATTTTGCTCAGCTCTGGCCCAGCAGGGCTGTGAATGTTCAACACGGTTGCTGAATGCAGAAGCGTCTTCTTCCAATGCACACTCCCTTGGAAGGGCAGCTTCAGCTGAGAGGAAAGACTCCTTGCTGGATGCCATGCACGTGACTCAGGAGCCCAGAATCCCACAAGATTCCAGCACTGGCCACGTCCTGTGTGTGTTCTTGGAGAGCCACGGTGGGAGCTCTAGGGAAAGGGGTCTTCCCTCTATGTCCAAAATGGGCTGACCACAGGCCACGCTGGACACAGCCCTCAGGAACCATTCCTTTCTTCTACTGAGCCAACTTTCCTGCAGTATGGCCCACAGCTCTGACTTGGAGGGTGAGCCTCTGGGACCCAGAGGCCAGCAGTGAGTCACCTTGATGTCTAAGTGTGTGAGGGTGAGACCCCAGGACCCAGAGGCCAACAGTGAGTCATGTTGATGTCAAAGTGTGCTGTGCTTGATTCCATGTTCCTTTTAGCCCACACCCAAGACTAATGGATGTCTGTGACTGGAAAGCAGCAAATACGTTCACAGATAACTCCTGAGCAGAGCTGGGATGATTTCTTTTAATCCCCACAATTGGAATAGCTATTCCAAAGGCATGGTTGAAGATACTTCTTCCCAGCCTGTCCTACAGAGAGATGATGCAATTGTTTAATGGATGATCCCAGTGTCCTGAGGAGGCCAGCAACTGTCCCTTCTCCCGCACAACACCCAAAGTCTTGAATGGATCCCTGGCCCTCCTGGAATAAAGTATGCAAAGGGTGGAGAACTTCTGGGAAGATTGGATCAGGCCATATCAAATTCCCACAGGAAACTTTCCAAGAAAGGCCCCAGGCCAAGGCTTAGCAGCCAGAGGGGAAGCAGTCCATTCAGTCATGCCCTCTGCAGTGCAGTGAGACTGACTGAACATTGGCTGGGGCATTGGTTTCCAACACCCCATCTGCCACCCCCACCACACCTCCCTACCCCCAACACACACAAATACACAAACACACACACACACCACACCCTAGGCCTGTAAGATTTGCTCTAGGCCTGTGAGCTTTGCTCTAATATGGAGGACTGGTTCAAACAATCCTCCACTGCTCCAAGTACCAGCATGTTCACGTGACTATCTCACATTCAGAGGCAATAACTTCAGTGGAGTGGAACTGAGCTGGCACACCCGCAGCACAACAGGGAGTGGCCAGGGATGGCCAAGCAGTGTAGCTCCCACCTGACTAGCAAGCACCATGGCCATCCATGTCCAGGGAGGAAAGGGACCTGCTAGCCATGGTGTGAAACAGGCAGTCAGCTGGGGCTCCCTTCTAAGGGAAAGGCAGTTCTCCTCAGAAACTCTCCCAAATCCACCCTGGCTCTCAGGAATTCAACAAATATGACAAAAATGAGAGGGGAGAAAATATGAATTATTTTTGCAAGACAGGACTATAAGCATCTGCATATTTAAATTTTGATTCATGTTTTTGAAATAATTTCCTGTTTTGAAGATAACTCAGCAAATGCTTCTTACTTTATTGGAAACAGCATCTATTAAGCTATTTATGTAGCACAAATTCACAGGTCATGATACATTACAGTAAAATATCACCAAACAAACCAAAAGGTTATTTTTTTCTATTATTTACCTGCCTTAGTGAAAGCGGTGTAAATTGCTCTTATCTGAACCACAATGAATTCACATATTCAAGTTGGCTTCTTGGGAAATTTCAGGCCACAAATGGCAGTGATGCGATCAGGAGCAGCAACACAGTAGGTTACACCACCCAACCCACAGCAAATTAAATCGATCACAATAAAGCCAAACTAAGAAAATTAAAAGGCAGAATAGCAGCAACTGGAAACTGATCTCTCAAGACCTCATTGATGAGCTTCTGGAAACAAAGCCTGCTTCCCCCATGTTGCAAGGCCTGTCTCGACGGGAGATGTGTGTTGGAGAGTTTGGCTGCGTGGTGTGAGCACCAGATGTCTTAGCAGGACCCCAAAGTTCAATCCTTGGGAAGCCTAGGACTATTTTAAAATATAAGTGTCAAACATTTGGAATCCAACTAACTCAGATTATCAATGTGTAGCCCTCAGTCACATGTAAAAAATGAAAGTCAATATAACTAGTGTAACCTTTCCTCCACAAGAATGACATAGTGACTTACATTTTTAATGAGTTTATGGTCAAGAGGGGCATCTAGTAGTGTGCTGGGGCCAGCTTGTACTTGCTAATGAGAATCAGTTGTTAAATCTTTCAAGAACTTTGCAAGCCAGTTGTTAAACACAGCCATTATCAAAATTAAAAATAGTATAAACTTATAATTAAATAAATTATATTAAACATGAAAGTAATAAAAACTCAAACACTCCAATTCCTAATTATTTTACTGTATTTTAAGACACAGTGGCAGCTTGTTAGAGGTCTTGGTGGGAGTATTTACCCCATGGTAATAAGCAAAGGCTAAAACCAGGGGCTTACCCCTCCCCGACCAGGAGCAAGTGGTTGAATACTTACCATTACACTACTGGGGGTTCCCATAGGCGATGACCTGAGCCAACAGTTGTGGCTGTGCAGATAAGCCCTCAAGCAACCTTTTCCCCAATAATGCTAACTTTCTAGAACAGTTCCCACCATATGGGCTTCATATTAGTCGGTCGGGGAAATGCTCAGAACCCTCCCACCTGTACATGAGTCTATCATCTAAAAGACCACCAGGATCACTCAATAGTGAAAAGGAGATCATTATTGGTGATAGCAGTTGGTGAACTGTAAAGCGACAGTCTCTGGCAAGTACCAAGATGCTGTCTCTTCAAAGAGGGGAAGGGTAGTTTGGGTTTTACGGCTCACAAGGCTGGTATCCTATGTATGCAGCAGGTTTGGGGGGGAAAGCTGTACATATTTATGAGGAGAGTCAAGTGCATGCACAGTGGGTAAACGTCTATGTCACATACATCCCATGTTCACTTTGGGGCAGGGTTTTAGCATTAAAAGAAGGTGGAATTTGGCTTTTTAAGACAAAAGGTGAACCACAGGACACAAAGACAATTTGTGCACAGCCTCTGTAAGCTGCTGAAAATGGCTTAAGGTCTGCAATTGCTTATCAAGAAAGAATGTTGGTAAGGGCATCCTCTGCCCAATCAGAGTTGTAGTGACTGGGTTGTAAATCAGACTTGGGAGGGGTCTGATAGTGCCATTGTTAGAGAGTTTGGAGCCATAGGAATATAGACATTACCCATGCCAGCCAGGCCCTGAACCCTAACCTGTAGGCAACTTTGTTTCCTTAACCTTGGTGTCTGTCTTAGTTGATACAGCAGTGTTTATTTTGATCTTTCAGAATACAAGTCGCAATTTAGGAAGGGTGCTCCACCATCATTTCATGGTTCTCACCACAGCCCAGACAGGCAGGCAAAGCAGTGTTCTTTCCCCTTTAATAAATGAAGAAACTGAGCCTCAAACAGATGAGGAGGCTTCCTGGGTTCACACAGCTCTAAGAGTGGGAACCTAGCTTTCTCAGTGACATTAGCTAGATGTGGTGGGCACTTCTCATTAGAAAAACAAGAATTGGCCAGGCACGGTGGCTCAAGCCTGTAATCCCAGCATTTTGGGAGGCCGAGACGGGCAGATCACAAGGTCAGGAGATCGAGACCATCCTGGCGAACACGATGAAACCCCGTCTCTACTAAAAATACGTAAAAAACTAGCCGGGCAAGGTGGCGGGCGCCTGTAGTCCCAGCTACTCAGGAGGCTGAGGCAGGAGAATGGCGTAAACCCGGGAGGCGGAGCTTGCAGTGAGCTGAGATCCGGCCACTGCACTCCAGCCTGGGTGACAGAGTGAGACTCCGTCTCAAAAAAAAAAAAAAAAAAAAGAAAAGCAAGAATTAAATCAACATGAGGTCAAGAACTGGTGTCCCCTGTTGGAAAAATAAATTGAAACTAATGTTCTGGCAATAGGTAGCAAACACTTTAAACCTATGGTACCATCTGTCTTGACAATCTTACCTCTAGAAATTGACCCCTTAATAAATTAAAAGTGTGCCTTTCTTAGCCCATTTTCATCAGCCATGTTCAACACAGCATTGTGTATGAGAGTGAACTCAGAGGCAACCTAAGTGCCTGAGGTGGAGGTTGGGCTAAGTTGGTTTGGTTGCATCATCCTCACCTGGAAACTTGTTACAGATGCAAATTCCCAGTCCCCACAGCAGGCAGACCTGCTGGTTGGGAAACTCTGCAGTGAGGCCTGGTAATCTGTGTTTCAATCAGCCTTCCCTGGATTGATTCTGGTGCCTGCTAGAGTTTGAGAACTCCTAGGTTAAGTAAATTATGGAAAAACTAAACAATGGAATGCAATGTAGTGAATAAAGCACATGGGAAAATCTGTTCACAATATTATGATTAAAAGCATGTACCAAATAATCCCAGTTATATAAAACCTAGAACATGCATGCATGTATACATACACACACGTAAAGTCTGAAATTTTACATGACAAGCCTTAGAAACATTTCTTTGTACGAAAAAGAGATTCCCATCCTTTTGTTAATATGTTTCTATGATAATTCTGTAAGCAAATAAGCAATAAATTACTTCTGGCTTTATTTAAAGGTTAAATGAGGCTGGAAAAAAACGTATAGGCCCACAGCAAGATTTTACAAAGCCCCATGACTCCTGGCCACTCTGTCCTAAGATGCTCCACGCCAGTCCCCTGGACAGGTCTCTCAGCCTGGATCCCTTGAATGGATCCAGGCTGAGAGACCTGGATCTCAGGCTAGGTTGAGGAGTGGAAACCTGCCTCTGACCACAAGGGGTTAAAACCTAACTGGCTGAGAAGAGGTTCCTGGGAAAGATGTGACATTTGTTTGCAAGGAAACATAAACAATAACAGATGAAGACAGTGACATGTGGCTCAGAGTGAGCCTGATCAAAGCCAGCTGGGCAAGCAAGCTCCAGGCCTGGCTTCAGGATGAGATACCCTAGGAGCGGGCTTGGCTGGAGAGGGTCTGTGGGGGAGGCCAGGGCAGCCTCTCCAGCTATGGGGACTGCCCCAGGGAGTGTGGCCAAGAATTCCAACCCTTTTGGGGGAAGTTGGGTATGACTGAGGCTTCAGACACTTGAGACCTGAATTAGCTGTTCCAGCTGCTGGGAGGGATGGCCCACCCAGAACTGTCTTCTTAGCCCCATGGTTGTAGAACAGAAAACAGTCAGCATTTACCTACCACCAACCAGGTGCAGAGCACATATGCCTTCAAGAATACATGGATTCCAGTCAGGATGGACATGACTTGCCACAGGCAGGCTAAACCGTTCCCTTTCAGTGACTTTCTAAATGGGGTGGTAATTTCATTACATCATCAAGTATGACAGTCCTGAAGCAGATGATTTTTGAACCCCTCTTTCCCATTTTTCAGGTGAATTTGCTCAAAGGTCACAGAGCTGCTGAGTTGTGCAGCAGGCGTCGAATCCAAAGGCCCATGTCCATCTACAGAGTGCAGGCTTTTTCCATCCCAGCAAGCCAGATCCTCATTCGTTCCCACCTGAGCCCTCCCAGTGCCCCCCTCTGCCCTCCCCAGCCCAGGACACCTGCCCCAGCCCACAGCTCTTCCAGCCACCACCATCCATCAATTCCTGTAAGCAGCAGAGCCCCATAAAGAACCAGTGTGAGCCCAGACTTGGTATTACCATGTCTCCATCCTGCAAAGGTGAATGCAGGTCTACAGTGGTTATTTCAAACTGTGCCAGGGAAATGCTAAGCACATATTGTAAATTATCATTAATTGAGGAGATGTTTCCTTTTGGGCGACAGAATGCCTCACTGGTTCTGTGGACAATCGCTGAAGCTTAGAAGTTACAGTACACCCACAAGTTTTCTTAACTGGCCTGGGCCTAAATATGACCTTGCAATGTTCTCCCTCACGGCTTTCAGATGACAGCACAGGCTCCCCACTCAGAATGGAGTAGTGGAAGAGGGGCTCCCTTTGAGCCCCCAGGTGATGTCTGAGAATGTGACCTGCCCCCGCCTGCAGGTTCCAGGTGTCAAAGTCACCTCCTGTCACCACCCTCTGATTTTGTTCTTTTCTTCCTCCCCTTTTTACCATCTCTTCCCTAATGTTGGGTGAGTCATTACCATGCCCATTTAGAAAGTCACTGAAAGAAGGTGCATTTAGCTTGCCTAAGATCATCTCATGCCCTTCCTGGCTGGAATCTATCTTTCCTTGAAGGGCTAGTGAGGGTTTTAAGTGGCAAAACTTCCCCAAACAATCCCTCTTTGGACATTATTTTCTTTCTACAAAGTTTCACTCCCTTGGAACTTATGGAAACTCTTTTTGAAGGCAGATCCCCTTCCTGCCAACCAGCTCTTCTGCCCAATTCCTTCCCTAGGAAGTGGTGTCAGTGGTCTTGGGCTTTTTTTTTAGGAGGAGCGCCCTAGGGTTCAGGGGCATAAAACCCTGCATGTGTTTGTCTACAGCTTTGCTCACTCCTCAGGGCTGAGCCATAGTAGATCCATGACCACCATGGAGAGCTAAGAGTTTCTGGATTCAGTGCCTGCTGTTGCTCCTAGAGATTCCTATCCTGATTGAAGGCTGGTTCCATATCTGTTCACCCAGGTAGTGGGGATAAAAGCCATCTCTAAGCGAGCTACTCCCAAGAAAGAGAGGAGCAATGAATACACCTTGGCTCTCCCCCGCTGACTCTCTCAACACCCACGGACCCCTGAGCCTAACATATACCTGTGCCTATGGCTGTGGTCGCAGCATCCCCACCTTCACTTCACTCAGACACTGGGCTGGCTTTGATCTCTAATCTTAGCTTGTTTTCACCACCTTGCTACCCTGTTTGCCTTTCTGGTCTCACAGTTCATTCTGTCCATGTTGCTCTCCTATCTGGGGGCTCTCTCAACCAAGTTCACCCACAGAAGCAGCAGAAGCAGCTCTGACCTCTCTGTCTCCAAGACCAGCTTGGCACAATCAGAGCCAAACCTGAGGTGTAAACTCAAAGAGGCCAGAGAGGAATGTGCTTCCGTTCCAATGTCAGTGCTCCAGAAGCCCTGGAGACCAGGCTCCCCAGTAACACTAATGCTCAGACTTCTTTTACACTGGGCATGCCACACGCAAACTGCAGTTTTAGGAGTAAAAATTCTATCTGCCCCTAGAAAAATTCTTATGTCTGTGCCAAAATAATATACACAAGAATTTTTGTTACATGTGTTTTACAGTAACAAAAAACTAGAAATGGCATGCAACAAAAGACTGAGTAAATCACTGGAAATGATTTCAATTAAGAAAAAAATAGCAAAATGTTTAAAAGGCAAAAAGCATTGGTGAGCATGTGGGAAAGCATATTGCTTTAGACTGTTAGCGGGACAGTGAATTGACAGAGATTCAGTGATGAAGATTTAGGCACTAACTACCTATGGTAATTATCCTAACTAGTTTCCCAATCTCTTTTTTTCCTTTTTTTGTTTTTTTGTGTGTGTTTGTTTGTTTTTGTTTCTGGTTTGTTTTTTTTTTTTTTTTTTTTGAGATGGAGTTTTGCTCTTGTTGCCTAGGCTGGAGTGCAGTGGTGCAATCTCAGCTGACTGCAACCTCTGCCTCCTGGGTTCAAGTGATTCTCCTGCCTCAGCTTCCCAAGTAGCTGGGATTACAGGTGCGCACCACCATGCCCAGCTAATTTTGTATTTTTAGTAGAGACAGGGTTTCACCATGTTGGCCAGGCTGGTCTCAAACTCCTGACCTCAGGTCATCTGCCCTCTTCGGCCTCCCAAAGTGCTAGGATTACAGGTGTGAGCCACCACATCCAGGCCCAACTTCTTTTTGAGCAAACATAGTCATTTAAATTTGGGAAGAAAATAATGCATTTTATCTGGATGGTCAAATTATTTCTATAAAAATATTTTTATAGTTGCTTATACTGTTTGGATATTTTTAATGGAATAGCAACAAATGTTTACTAAGCACCTACTTTCTGCCCAGCACTGTCCTGACAGTGAAAAAGACAAAATCCTTGTCCTAAAGAAGCTGGCATTACTGTGGAGGATGAAAAAAAATAGATGGATAGAAGCATAAATACATAACATAATGCCAGTGGCAATAAGTGCCCTCATGATAAATACAGCATGGTAAGTGAATATACAACTAAAGAAGTGTTCTCAGGGGAGGTCTCCCTGCAGAATGATGTTGGGGAAGAACATTGAGTGGAGAGAGTGATCTGTCATTTGAGAATCTGGAGAAAAAGCTTTCCAGTTAGCAGAAACAGCAAGTGCAAAGACCTGGGCTAGATATGGCATTTTTAAAGTCTAATAATTCCATGTGACTCTTTTATACTTTCCATTTGCCTATTCACCTTTCTGTTCATTTTACCTGAAAAAATATATATATTTATAATAATTGTTTAAGTCCTTGACTGCTAATTTCAGCATCTGGATTATCATGGGTTTACTTCTATTGTCTGTTTTCTCTTGTTAAGAGTCATGTTTTCCTGCTTCTTTGATTGCCTGGTATTGTTCCTTTAAACATTGTAGATGATACATTATAGAAACTCTGGATTCTGTTATCTTCCTTTGAAGAGTGTTGATGTTTAGTTGTTCTATGTTTTCTTAGATTCTGTATTTGTCTACTAAGCATCAATTAATTACAGGGCCAAACTAACAGCTACTGTTGTATATATCTGCCCTGCAGTCCAATTTCCCTATGTGCCTGAAACATCTTATCACTGGCTGGGCACAGTGGCTCATACCTCTAATCCCAGCATTTTGGGAGGCCGAGGCAGGCGGATCACTTGAGGTCTGCCTGGCCAACATGATGAAACCCCCTCTCTACTAAAAATACAAAAATTAGCTGGGAGTGGTGGCACGCACCTGCATGAGAATTGCTTGAACCCTGGGTGCAGCCTGGGTGACAGAGTGGGACTCCATCTCTGAAAAAAAAAAAAATTTATCCCAAACTTTCTCCTTAATCCTGAGTGTGTACCCCAACCACCTTCTTTACCTAACTCTCACACAAGTCAGTATTTGCCCTGCCCTAAATTACCCAGGGCCAGTCTCTCAGACAACTGGAGACCAGAGCCCACCAACCCTATCCACACTAGCCAGTACTAAGTTGCTTCCTCTTTGTTGCCTTGCTTTTACCATGGAAAGCTCAATAAAGGCTCTGGGCCATGCTTTTCTCTAGCTCTTTCTGCCTCTTGACCAACCTGGTGCTTCCTCCCTGTGGTCTCATGGGACATGGTATGTCCCCTTCTCTTAGGAAATATAAGTACTGTAATAAATTATTCCTTCAATGACATGAGCTGTCTGTGTGGTCTTTCAGTCACCTTTAAAATTAAGGCCTGGGCACAAATCATTAGTCTGGCAAGTGACATCACTGGTAAGTTACCTTGATTCTAGAGAATCCTGGTTTCAGGCTGTATTGGCTGGGTCTATTTCAGTTCCGTCTCTGGTCCTAGAGCACAACCGCTAGTCTTGGTTTCCATGGGAAGCAAGCTGTGCTTACCAAATATATTAGGGTTCTCCAGAGAAACAGAACCAACAAGATGTGTGTGTGTGTGTGTGTGTGTGTGTGTGTGTGTGTGTGTATAAAGAGGTTTATTTTAAGGAATTCGCTCACACAATTATGAAGCTGGCAAGTACAACATGCAGTTTGGGCCAGCAGGCTAGAGACCCAGGAAGAGCTGAGGTTGCAGTTCCAGCCTGAAGGCCACAGGCTGCAGAAGTCCTCCTGCTCGGGCTTTGCTTTGTCCGTACCTTCTAATAATTAGATGAGTCCCAGCCAAGTTATGGAGGACAATCTGCTTGTTCTATGTTTTCTTAGATTCTGGTGGACTCAAAGTCCACTAACTTAAATGTGAATCTCATTCACAAACACCCTCACAGACACATCCAAAATAATGTTCAACCAAATATCTGGGCACTGTGGCCCAGCCAAGTTGATACATACAATTAAGCATCACACTAAGTCCTTCTATTAATACTTTGGCAGGATTTAAACTTCAAACTTTGTCTCTCAATGGCAGGACAGCTGCTGAAATCTCTGCTCAGCTCTTTTTAAGCCTTCCAGCTGTTGTTTTCCACTGAGCCCCTTGGCATTTCACTCTGTGCATGCCTAGTTTAGGAGTCAGCCATCAATTTAAGGGGAATTTTGAAGCAGGGTTGGGGTCTCTTCCAAAATCAAAAGTTACTTCCTTTCTGGGGTTGCTCCCCTAAACTCTAGCCACTGTGATGGCTTCAAGCCCCAACCTCTGTCTTCCCAGCACGGTAAGATTGTCACATCCTGCTTCAACTCTCTTGTCCTGTATGCAGTATAAACGGGAATGGGTCCTCAGGAGTTGATCTAAATAAATGTGGAGCTCACCTACTTCTTTTCTTTTAAGGGCCAATTACTCACCAGATCCTTCCTTCGAAGCCAAGGTCTAGTGTCTTTCGGCAGCTCTGGTAAATTGTGTTCTCTCGTCTGATCTGTCCTTTTTTTGCTCTGTCTGCTCCCTCCTCCTAGAACACCTATTAAATGAGCACTAGAACTCCTGGATCTTCCCTCCACATCTCACAACTTCCATTTCACAGAATTGCCTATTGTCTTTCTGCAACTCGCTTTGTGAAAGAGAAAACTGATTTCACAAAATCCAGACAACCAAATGACTGAACACGTGAGCACCTTGTTTGTCCCCATAGACTTCCTGACCCTCCTTCTACTCAGCCGCAGCACTGCACACAGCAATGTCCTTACCCATCCCGGCTTGCCACATGATTTCATGCCTCCAGGCATTGTCATGCCAGGTGCCAGACACCCTGCCAGGTGCCAGATGCCCTGTCTGCTTTTCTGACCAACGAACTCCTTTGTGTCCAGACAGAGATGTTGCTCTGCTGGCCACTGTGATTTTCTCTTTTTCCTGGGATCAAACAGCACCCTGTTCACACTTCAAAAGCAGCACTCACTTACACTATTTGCCTGTGCTTTCCTCTGTCAAGGCCACATCTATGTCTTCTGTGTTTTTTCCCACAGTGTCTCATACCGTACTATAGAAGAGGGAACATTTATAGAGCACCTACACATTTTGGACACTACTCCAAGTGTTTTATGTGCAATAACTGTTTGGGAGGTCATAGCAACCCTCTAGGGCCATCATCGTCATTACAAATAAGAAAACAAAGATGAAGTTGAGTCACATGTCAGGGGTCACGCACAGATAGTAAGCAATAGGCCAGGAGGAATTAGACCTTAGCCAGCTGGATTACAGTCCACACTCTTAACTGTGAGAAGGAACAATTCCATCCACGAAGGGGCACACTGACCATCATGGTGGGTTGGTAGAATGCATGCAGCTGTGTCTACAAAAGCTAGGCTACGAGTGCAGATATAATTTACATGAGTAAAGTATCCGTAGGGTATAACAGGTGCTTGCCACCATCCTCTGAGAAGGTTTTCTCCTGTTCCATTGTGCCTTATTTTCGTTTTGAGACCAACCGTTTCTTTACGTTTGTCAGTGCCACTTCCATCCAGACAGAAGGACCCCAGGTCAAGGCCTGACAGGAGGAGCAGGAGCCATCAATGAGAGCAGACCTCAGAAGGCTGACGGAGGGGAGAGGAGCACCATCCACAGCCCCATCCTCTGGATGCTGTGGGAAGAAGTCCACAAAATACTGCCCCTCGGAGTGAGTCGGTAGCAGAGCGCTTGCTGCTGGCTGCAAATACCCCATCAGAACATGTTTGGGGTGATTCTTGGACCTGGTTTCAGTTTCTTTTCTGCCAGTCAGCAGTTGTGCTTGACTCACAATTTGTTGCCATCTCCTGAATTAAATTCAGGAAACAGGATAAAGATCAGAACCATATTGTAAAAGCTTCCTTATGGTTCCTTTTTTGCTAAGATAAATAATGAGCAGCTCTGATCCACCTCTCTTGAGAGCTCAGAGCACACTACCAGGAGCTCCTATCTGCAGAGTGAGCACAGGCAACTGGTGATCTCTTGATAAGGAAAGACAGCAGTGTCCAATCTACCCTGCCTTGCACGGAGCCCCAGGTGCTCGCCCAGACTGTGTTGCTACCTAAAGCACATGGTAATTGCGTGATGCTAACCAAAGCAGCCCCTCACTCATTAGAAACATCTGCTTTGCATTATTTACACAGGAAAAGTTTTCGTCTTTACTGAGCCTACCCAGTTCAAACTTAAGTGGGATTTGCCAGCTATCTGGCTAATTTTATGAGCAATAATAAAGATTGGTGAACACTTGGTGTTTGTATAATTACAATCAATTTTATGTTAAACTTAGCTTAAAAGAAATTTATCTTCATGAGAAAAATAGACAGACTTTAGTGAGGACCAATCTACAAAATGCCTGACCAGAGTTCTTCAAAACTGTCAAGGTCGTCAAAATCAAGGAAAGTTTCAGAGATTTTCACAACCAAGAGGAGCCTAAGGCGACGCTGTGACTAAATGTCATGCGGTGGTCTGGATGGGGTCTTAGACCAGAAAAAGGATACTAAATAAAAACAGGAAATGCAAATAATGTGTAGATTTTAGTCAATAATAATGTATCAATATTGGCTCATTAAATTGTGACAAGTGTGCCATACCAATGAAAGATGTTAATAACAGGGGAGGCCAGGTGTGGAGCATTCAAGAACTCTCTCAACTATGCTCTCAACTTTTGGGTGAGTTTAAAACTGTTCTAAAATTAAAACTTTATTTAAAAATATATAACAAGGCTGGGCACAGTGGCTCATTCCTGTAATCCCAGCACTTTGGGAGGTTGGGACAGGAGGGTTGCTTGAGCACAGGAGTTCGAGACCAGCCTAGGCCACATGATAAAACCCTGTTTCTACAACACATACAAAAATTAGTGGCACACGCCTGTAGTCTCAGTGAGTCAGATGGATGAAGTGGGAGGATCACCTGAGCCCAGGGAGGTCAAGGGTGCAGTGAATCGTGATTGTGAAAAAGAACTCCAGCCAGGTGACAGACTGAGACCCTGTCTCAAAACAAACAAACAAACAAAAAACTATACATATACATATGTAAATTAAGAATGAAACAAAAACTTCCATAATCTCACCTTCTTTGAATTTTGGAATTGTGTAAAAGTTGCCTGAAACTGATGAGAAGTAATAGCTCATGTTTACCAAGTGCTGACTACATGTCAGTGTGCTAAGAACTTTACACACGTTACTCATTTAATTCTCACAAAAAATAGGAGCAGGTACAACCATTAGCCTATTGTACAGATGTAGAAACTGAGGCATAGCACCATTAAATAATTTATCCAGCTCAGAAAGCAGCATTTTGTTACACAGCTCATGTAGTCTACGACTGCTCTGTACTGCACAGAGCGGAGCCACAAATGAGGAGATAGTCACGAGTCCGTTAAAATTCCAGGACCGTGAACACTGGGACATAGGATATGCTGCTAAGGGGGGCTGGGACATTCAAGGCCTGAGTGACTTCTCCGCATCTGTATACACAGCCTGGGAGATGTGCCACTTATTTGTCATCTGATGATAATGTACTCATAAAAAATCATATTCTTTGAAGGATGATTAATTAATTTGACAAATCTGAGATTAAGACAAATGACTTAGAACGGAAAGAATCAGTCATAGCCTGGACCTGGCCCTGTGTGGACTTCCTATCACAGGCCACTACCCCTTCTGCCTGCATCTTCGGGTCTGCCCAGTTCAGCCTCTCTCTGTCTAAGCAGCCAACCTGCACACTCCATCTCAGGGGAAAGGAGCCTCCAAGCTGGCTCTCCCCATCTTCTCTCATAAATCCCAGAGCACGTTCTAGAATAATCGTTGACACATGCTTTTAACCCCGATTTGCAGGTTTGTACACCTGTAGAAAGGTGAGATTCACTCTCTCCAAATGCAGCCCATCCTTGCCTCCCCAGTAGCCTAGGAGACCCAAGGCCCAGTTGCAGAGCTCTCTAAGGCCATTGCTCCTCAGGCTCTCCACATCCTAGCCAATGACTCCCGAACCTAGGGTTGTGCTGAACTCCCTCTGCCTCCCTTACAGATTGATCCACCAGCAAGTCTTGGCATCTCGTCCCCTAAGGTCTATCCCAACCCCCACCCCCACCCCCAATTCTCTGCCTCTTTGCTGCCAGCACTTTACCTGGGCCATGCTCACTTCCTGCTTGGACTGCAGCATGGATGCTGCAGGGACTCTAGAGGATGCAGAGGGATGCTGGCATGCCGTGACTCATTTGAAAATCACAATAGCAGTGATATTTTTATTTCCAACTGCCTAGCTCATCTGCCTCTCAGCTGTTTCCCAACTTTGATGATGAAAAGGTTGCATCTTCAGGTTCTGTTCAGCTCAGCTTCCCTCTGTCTAAGCAACTCTGCCGGCTTAGAAAGGAGTTTTATTAATTCCTCCAAACCTGCATTTATTTCCTAAAATTGCATGATATGTGTACTTTTAACACACAGAGGAGGACACCCATACATACACATATTTAATTGTTTATGTATTAATTTGTATAGATTCAATGTAAACACGCTTAATTTACAGATATATAGACTGATACATATATAGATGATTTTTAATTTGTTGACCTTGCCAGTTAACCCTCTCCCATCTCACCTTCCCCTCCTTCCCATACTGAATCCTGGAGGCCCCAAACCACTGCCACTTCATTAGATCCTGGCTGGCTGCAGCCATCTGTGACCTGCTTTGCTGTGCAGGATGACTCTTCCTCCTGACATCTGAGAACCATTTGTCCCCTTCCATTTGGGTCTGATGTTCTCCATGCTTGGCGGGCTGTGGTGGGGGAAGCTGTATGTGTCCTGGGGTCCCAGAACTTACAAGGCTGGGAGGATGGGGCTTAGCCCAGACTCTGGCCTCTGCTAGCATACTGTCAAACCATGGGGTGAGGCAACCATGCTGGAATGGCCCTGACTCAAGAAGCTACACTGCAGACCCAATGGCTTGTTAGGACTCCTTTCAGTCACTTCCAAGAGCTACTGCCCATTGGACCCTGTGTCCCCAGGAGTTGCTCTTATGGAGAGGAGCTGTCGAGGGGGGCTTCAGAGAGCTTCCAATAGGACTAGAAGGCCATCTAGAAGGAAGATATTAAGCTTGGGTTTGGAGTGTAAGCCAGGGAGACCTCAATGTCAGGGCCTCCTGCCCATTGGCCTCCCATATGATGTCGGCCTTTATGACCCAAGGAGAGGACGCTGGCCTTCAGCATAATTCTCTCTGTTCTTCACTTAGGAAACTTTGTGTGGGGCTAAAACCAAACCAGAGTGCAGTGGTGGTGTTAGGAAAATATGTCATGAGGTGGGGTCGGGGAGAGAACACCAAGGTTTTGCTGTATGTACAGAAGGTAAAACGATGGCTGAGAGTCCAGGAGCATTCACCTTCAGTTCACAAGTGTTTCTGCCATTCACAAACCAGATGTCTTAATTAAAATGCTGCTAAAGGAAGCAAATCAATTAGCAGATCCCATACAAGATGGTTTATTTTATCTTACACACAGAAAATTGCTTATGAGTATCACGTTACCACTCTTGGTTATCAGTTAACAAAGGCTGCTAACGAACAGCATCGTTATCAAGTTGCATAAGAGACGCCCTGGGAGTCAGGCAAATTATGACAACACAGCACTTTGTTCTGAAATACAGCTCATCTTTCATCACACATGAAGAAGGCAGCCCAGTCCAAAAGATTTCCTGGAAAGTGGAAAAGCAAAGAAAATTCCGTGATGTGATCCCAGAAACACAGGGTTAATATTACAAGGGAGAGAAATGCTCATGGGGCCTTAGCCTGATGGCAATTGTAGAATGACGTGGCTTTCCTGAGCCTCCACCAGTCATGTCTTTTATGCAACAGCCATGCACATTGTAATAATAACCACAAAATAATTTATATAAGGAGAAAAAATAATAACTGACATTCATGGCCCTCTACAAGGCACAGTATCTGCTTTCTTATTTGGTCCTTTGTTGGTTCCGTCCTTCGAAGGTCTGAGAGCAGCAGGCCCATTCCATGAATGCCAAAGCCCTTCCTCCCACACCAGCCCAGCCTGCCATTTCCCCTCCAGAAGGCCAGTGTTCATCATCGATAGGGCTGGAGACCATCCCGGAGACCCCATGTTTCAGGACTCCCAAATCTTCACAGAGTTCATCTTTAAGAAGGGATCTTCTGGCAGCTAAGAGGCGAAGCTAATCGTTCTACAAAGTATTGCCTAACTGATGAGAAGATGGCAGTGCATAGGAAGCTGTGTGTTGGGTCCGATTCCCCTTTTCATGAGCCATTTTCTGTAGTAGGTTTCACGGACATGGACACCATGCCCTCGTGGAAGCATGAACAGCTCGAACACAGGGTGAAGTTTTTGGTGTCCACCTTTTCCTACTGCAGGCTAAAGCGCTCAAGGCTTCCTCTGTGCAGTCCGCTTCTTCCAGAAGAGGCGTGATAGTTTCCTTCAGGACAGAGGCACTGTATAGTCTATTCCTTCTATTATTTACCTCCAATATTCAGTCCATGTGAAAGTTCACTACCAGCCTTGGGTTTTCGAATGCAGAACATCCTGAGACGTTAACCATGGGCCGCTGTCCACAGAGCTAGAATCCCTCTTCACATCACTGCTCACCTACAGCTCAATCACCTGTGCATCTCTGGAAAGGAAGAGAACCACCTGGAAGACTTATTGACAGGGCAACTATGCTCTAATTATTGCATGTGTTCATGCAACTCACACAATTAAACAGGTAAAAAAGCTCATCAGCAAAGCCTGCAAGGCGGAACACTTCCTTGTGCAACATAGAAAGGAACCTGAAGGCCAGTGGCTTCTGGGTAAAGGGGAGAGCTCAACCTGGAAGTTGTTTTCTGCCTGCCAAACCCAAGGCAAACAAAACTTCATCTACTTTGACGACAAAAAGAGAAATCATTCCTCGAGGTTAATAGGCATATTTTGGGAAACTTGTCGCTTTCTGTAGTTGGTGAACTTGCATAGATCTGGGCAGATGCTACCAGGAACAAGGTAGATAGACCTATGAGAATGGGACTGGAAAATAATGCCTTCACATCTGAACTGCAAGCTGTTACAGAGGGTGAGACTTCTCCATACTTGGTGTACCAGCTTTGATGGAAGGGAAGGACAGCACAGGTGTCTAAAAAGAGGAACATGGAAGTGAAGATGTAAACCAGACTCTGATACAACAGAACTTGGGCTGAAAGTAGGACGCAGACCCTTCTAAGGAACTCACTTATACCTCCATGCCTTAAGACCAAATTCACACCCTCACTGTAGTTTCACATAGACATCTGGAATATAATATAATGGTATATATGTTTACATTGAATGATGCGAAATTGTTTATGACTTTCCATTGTGCATATTCAGTCACAGTCTCCTGACAGCTAAGATCTCCCCATGAGAGATGGGGCAGCAACAGCAGGAAGGCGGGATAGATGTGGGACAAGCCACATCAAAGGCCATAAAACAGACAGACAAAACAGACAAAAACTTGACTACCCCCTATTTGAGGACCAAGGACACAGGTCATGGTCAGGGATATAGAGCTTGATGGTAGTAGAACCAACATTAAAGACAAGAAAGACACTGGAAACCAGCAAGATATGGTAAGAAGAAGTGGCGAGGAAAGTAAAGGAAGGGATTCCATGCAAGGGCCTCAAAGGCCGTCAGGGTTTTCTCTCTCCTTGAAAAGACGGAAGGTCCAGAGGAACATGGGGTTTAGAGGACCAGAGGCTGAGCAGAGGGTTCATCCTTCCTACTGTCTTTAACAAGCCCTGCATTAAAAGGCCCCATCAGGTGTTGTTAAGGAAGGGATCTAAAGAAGCTGGGATTAGCCAGGTTCGCACTTGAGATACCAATACTCCAGGTGGAAGGCCAGCCAGAGGCAGCCTCCTGCTGGCTGCCTGAACAGAAGAAGGGACACTGCTGAGCTACCTCATGGATGGGGATTGTCTCTCTGACAGGTGGCGATGCCTCTTTCAGATGGGTGTGTCACCAGCCACCAGAGAGCCAGGCACAATCTGGAGAAAACAAGGTAAAAGGCTGGCAGAGTCAGGGTAGCATCCTGCTGAGCTATCTGGATGAGGTGCTCTGACAGGTAGCGATACCTCTGCAGATGGGTGTGTCACCAGCCACCAGAGAGCCAGGCACAATCTGGAGAAAACAAGGTAAGGCTGGCAGAGTCTGGGGTAGCATCTGCTGGCTGGACTAGTAGGTGAATTAGGCTGCATGGTACTCCAGGCTGGCATCATGAGAAAGAGCAAGAGTGTTGCATACCCTACAATTTAGTGGCTACAGACCCAAATCTTTGACCACATCCTCCAAGAATCACATAGACCAACAAGGAGAGAAGAACAAAAAAAACAACAAAAGTGAAACTAATAATGAGGGTGCCTATACATTCTGGTTAGCCCCAGGGTTCATCTCTTTAGGATACATTTATGCCTGCTAATACTGAAAAAAATCTTTAGCAAAATCCAACACTGATTTTTAAAACTCAGTAAAATAGGAACTGATGAATGCTCCTCAACATGATAAGATATGTGTGCTTCAGCCCTAGAGCCAGCATCTTACTTGATGGACACCACTAGTGGATTTCCCATCAAAGTCTGTCAGAGGCATGTTGTATGCACAATTTTCCCACTATTATTTAACATTGGTGTTTTTAGTCAATGCAATCGGAGAGGAGAAAACAATTAGAGGCATAGCAATTGGGAAAGAAGAACTATATTTTGGCAGATGACATAATATCGTAAAAACTCAAGGGACAGAGGAGAAAACAGAGAAAAATAATAAAAGAATTCAACAAGCATTCTCACCCTCTGTAACAGCTTGTAGTTCAGATGTGAAGGCATTATTTTCCAGTTCCATTCTCATAGGTCTATCTACCTTGTTCCTTTTAGCATCTGCCCAGATCTGTACAGATCTGTGCAAATTCACCAACTACAGAAAGCGACAAGTTTCCCAAAATATGCCTATTAACCTCGAGGAATGACTTCTCTTTTTATCATCAAAGTGGATGAAGTTTTGTTTGCCTTGGATTTGGCAGGCAACAAGGCAACTCCTATAATGTTAACATAATCCCCCAAAATCAAAATACAATCAAAGACCTGGTAGGCGACATCATGACAAAAACTCTATTTTGAAAGCAGCAAAGGCAAAATACTTATGAATAAATATAACAAAATATATGACAATCTTATAAGAGTAAAATCTGAAAACTCTCCTGAAACACACAAAACAGTAACACACAAAATCAGATAACTTTTTATGAAAAAAATTACCTCTTTTCCGTGGAGAACCACTTAACATCGTAAAGAAGTAAATCGTTGTTAACTCGATATGTAAATGTAATGCAATCCCAATCTAAATACCAAGATGTTTGCTTCTTTTTTTCTGTGGGTTATTTTTACTTTATTTGCTTTGGTCTATACAAAAACCCGGTAGCCAAAAACACAAAGCAATCGTCATAAAACTCTCCACTGGGACCTCCCCCAGCCCCCACACCATGAAAGATTTCTGTTTCTGTGGAAAGATTCTGAAGTTGATTCCGAAGTTCATACGGAAAAATAAATATGCAAAAATAGCTGGAATAAACTAGCAAGAATGTCCCCTGCAAAGGAAGCATAATGTGTGCGGGTGGAGGGAACCAGCCCCATCAGAAGGTAGAGCACATCCGGAAGCCTCTCTAGGCTCAGCCTCTCTAGGAAGCCCTCAGCACATGAATAACCACAAATGCCAATGGAGAATAAAGTCTAGAAATATCCTAGTACATATAGAAATTTAGAACATTATAAAAGTGGCAAATGAAACACGGGTGAAATAGGGTGGTTTTAAAAAATAGTATTGGAATAAATCAATTGCCATTTGGGAAAAAAACAAAATTGGATCTGTAACTCACACCACACACCAGAATAAATGCCAAATGGATCAGACATCTGAGTAAGTAATAAAACCATCCAAGTGCTGGAAAAAGTATATATGCCCAGATGTATACATCTATATGTAAACATTTTCTAATTTTATTTTTAAAAATGTGTGTCTATATAAAAGTGTTTTTAATTAAATATATTTTTGTAACATTATCACAGAAAGAATAAACCAGGAATTATTGAAAATGGCAACTTCAAAGCAGTAGGTAGGAATACGGTGGAGTGAAGTTACAAAAGAAACACTTCTCCGAGTTTATCTGTTTATATAGTTTATCTCTGAATCGTGTACATGACACACATGTATCTCTGTTTACAAAACTATGTAAATTAAAATTTTAAAAGATTAAAACAGGAAATAGTAAAATAGAATACACACTAAAACAAATGTTTCTGACTCTCTATCCAATTGATAACATAACCACACAGAGAATATAATTAATTTCATTTGAACACAATACTCTGGCTGTACATACCTAGAGGGCTAAAGCCACTGCAAAGAAATGTGCAAGTTTACAGAGCAGGTCTACCGCTGTATAGTGCTCTAATTTCTGGAGGTATTTTGTGTGTATTATAGAATAGAGAAAATGAGTAAAAATATTATGTGGTTGAAAAGCAGGGTTTTTACTTTGGAGAAGGCAATCTAGACATATGGAATAGGGAAAGCTTAGAAAAAATCTTATGATACTGAGTTTGTAATTTAAATGCACATTTCCTGACTCTGTCCATTGAAAGGGCCTAGAATCAATGACACCTCAGTAGCCCTGAGCACACATTGTGCCCAGATCTTAGTTTCTAAAAATCATTCCATAGTAAAACTTAAAATAAAATAAAATAAAAGAGAGAGAGAGAGAGAGAGAGAGAGAGAGAAAGAAACAGGGACCATTGGGAAAATTAGACCTTTGTGCTACTCTTGGGAACAAGACAAGGTGAGTCTCAGATGTTGTGTTGTCAGAAGTCTAGCACGTGCTCAAAGACTAATGAGGTTCTGTCTGAAGGACACAGGGCCCCCCAAGAAGTGACTTGCACAAGCCAAATTTGCAACAATTTGGGCATCAGAAAGAATCATGATGGTAATGGATTAAAATGCATTGAAGTTCACAGTAATAATCCTCAACAAAAGAAAAAGGAGAAAGGGGAGATAGAATAAAAAGGCTTTCTTCTAGATGAATGTCAGCTATCAGATATAGAAGAAATGCTGGAATCAGAAAGTCAATATTTTGTAATCACCAATGGCAATAACTGCTTCAAGCAGGATCATGAATAGACTAAAATCATTAGGTGAAGAATTGCTGGGGGTCGGGATATTCACATAGTGTCAAAGTGCCTCCCTTTGTGTTATTCATTCATTTCAGAGGGGAAAATTCTAATTTCCACAAATATAGAAATCTAGTGGTCACTCCCTTAACCAAGCAAACGAAGCATCACCAACAGTGATGCAACACAATGAAATGTACACAACATCACCTTGTGGTATTTCCGACCAAAAACTTCAATCTGAATCCACTCAGGAGAAAACAATCAGACAAATCCAGAAAATGGGACATTGTGTAAGACAACGGGGTTTAGGGACTTCTCAATCAACAATGTCATAAAGATAAAAAGCAGAGGGGCTGTTCAACACTGAAAGAGACTTTAAAAAAGATAAAATAAATACAAATATTTTTTCTGGATTGGAAAATAGCACAAAAAAATAGAGCAATAAAAGATACTTCTGAAATAACCAGAGAAATTTAAATATGGACTATATAATAGCTGATATTAAATTAGCATTAATTTTCTTAGGAGTGGTCATTGTATTGTGATTACACACAATAGGAGACACAATGGTGCTGTATTCAGGGGTGAAATATCATGGTATCTATACTAATTTGCAAGTCGATCAGTCAAAAATGCTTATGTTCACAGAGATAAAGCAAAGGGGGCACCATGTCAATGAGTGACCCTAGGTGAACGGTGTATATATTTGGATTGTCCCGTTCTTTCAACTTTTCTTTGGATTTGAAATTTTTTCATAAAGCAGGAGAGTGAGAGAAAGATCAAGAGATCGCCCCAGGACTGTGTGACCATCCTGGGCTGGTCAGACAGGGAGCAAATTCTCAGTGGGTTTGGCACATTCATGGCGCATGAAGTGAGGAAAAAGCTGGGGAAGGTGGATTGTGAAATAATGATTCTCAAAACCCTGGTGAAGATGCCTTCATTCCTAGGAGTGTTCATTCATAGGCTCATTCAATCAGGGGTCCAAGATCCTGTCCCCTTCTGCAGACTGGCCCTCCACATACGGGCTTCGTCCACTCCGAGACCCCAAAGCAGCACTGAGATGCAAATACCCAGCCGAACTGATAGCATAATGACATGAAGAGATGTCTGGGAATTTTTTTCACCAAATGGACTAAATTGGCTAATTATTAGATTGGACACTATCATAGGATGGGTCTTGGAGAATGAAAAACAGCTTACCTATCCTGTTAAAACTCTGTTTTCTCAGCTCTAACTGGGCAAATGCCCCACAGCTTCACTTTAAATCTTGCCAAGTACCAGCACATCCCAAGGTGATGCTGATTCCTGGTCTCACAGCTGTCCTGGCATGAGGGCTCCTGGCCATGGCCATCATTGCCCCTCCCGCGTGGCCAGGGTGAGGGAGAGGCCTTGCCGAAAACCCATGCAGCCCCACAGGGCAGAGACTGCCTGTCCTCATTTTAAGACAAGTGATCACTCTTACAACTCACCTTTCGAAGAAATTGTGGTTTCTCCTGCAAAAGAAAATAAAAGTATGTTTATTGCCTAAGCCTTAGATGACAGAAAGACAGTGCAAAGCTTGCTGCAGGAGAGTGGCTTGCTTGTCATTAGCTTGCTCTTTTGGGTCTGACTGCCTCATGACTCAGCCTGACTCCATCTAGTGTTAGTTTTGGAAACTCGAATCCTGCTTCTCTCTGAAAGTCCCTCTATTTGCAGAGGAGCTCTGTTACGATACCTGCCAAGAACAGCTCCCTGCACGTGGTGAGGGCAATGTATTATCAGGGGCATGAACTCCCATCCAGCCATTGCTTCCCAGCCCTGCTCTCTCCTGGCCTTTATTTCTTGCCTCCCTCACCCACCTGCTTCCTCTAGCATCCCTTCATGTTTTTTCATGAACTTTGCTTTCAAAAAGTTCATTGTTGAATAACTATTGGAGCCATCTTTCCTGGATTATGAAAAATGCCTTCTATAGCCCTGATGGCTCAAAATAACCCAGAACTTCCAAAAAACACATATAACAGAGATGCTCTTCTTAGATGATCATGCAAAAGAACATAAAAAGCACAGTAACTGCTCATTCAGCAGTGTTTTCAAATGGGTCTGTGTTGTATTGCTCACAGCAGCATCTTCCCACACAGACGTATGTGTGTCAGAGTCTATCATGAGTGACTACACGCATATACACACACATATACATAGGCACTACATGCACACACACACATATGCGTGCACACACATACAACAGGATTAAGGATCAGGTTTTGTGGAATTTCATTCTATGTCAAGTCCACGGCTAAGATGTCCCTGAAGCATGGTCTGGTTCAAGGTCTGGTGATTTGCAAAGCAAAGTGCCTTAACTCAAAGTCCCCGTCAATGTGTGCCAGGAGTTCGGATGGTCAAGGTAGCGTCCCTGTGCTGGGTGGAGCTCCAGCACTTTAGAGCCCTCCCTGTGGTGAGAAGGTCACTGGGCTAGAATCCCCACACGTTTCAATATTCCTAACCACAGGGCCTGAGCTGGCCACAGCAGCCTGTGTCCTCCGCCTGGGTACCTAAGCACCCAACAGAGGGCCCCTGAGGCCATGTGGTGCCAGAGTCTTCGCCATGGCTAACACAGCCCACCCATTCAAAAGAGACTCCTCCTGCACTCCTCACCACAGAGGCTACCTGGACCCACAAAGGCAACAAAGGTTCTAGGGAGTCAATCCTTCTTGCCCTTCCAGACTCAATCTAGCCTCCTCATGTCCTCCAAGAGCCCTGTGTGAAAACTCTTATTATGGCCAGTCCACCCTGATTCCACGGTGGGAGAGGCTGACTCAGCGCCCAACCCACAGTCATCCGAGTGCTGCCCTTGGGTCAGTGGGGACTGGGACACCCTCCTGGCCAGGTGCTACAGCTGCATGCTCAGGAGAACCTGTGATTGTGCCAACCCCCCTAGGGCTAGAAGAACACAGAGCTGCCCCAGGGTGAAAGCCTCTTAGGGTGAAGGGAAGGGAGGGGTGTGAAGAGGTGACCAGCACGGAACTCCACTCTCCCTCCATCAGTGGATTTGGGGGCACTGGGAGCTGTTCGGCATGTTTCTTCTATAAAAAGGAATGTGACAACTTCAGCTAATGTGGGTCTGGGTGTGTGTGAATATGTGTGTGTGTGTGTGTGAGAGAGAGAGAGAGAGAGAAATGGGACACATGGCATCTCTGGTCCCTCAACCTGAAATATCTCCAATTCCACCACACATTTCCAAAACCCACTCAAGCTGGTTACATGCCCTGAGTGCACAGAATGTGACATGGCCAGCAAGAGGAGTGCTGTGTGGCCACCAGGTCCTGGAGACTTCACAGGCCCACTCAACCTAAGTTGACCACACATCTGTTTCCCTAGGACAGTCCAGGCTCACACCCATCATCCTGGTGTAACTTTTACAGAGTCTCTTCTCACTCTCATAAAGTCCTGTCTTGGATGATAAGTTATATCCCCTGTTTTCTCCAGCCCAGGACCCAGTGGACTGACACAAACTTGGGGTGGGGGGGATGACATGGGAGGGGACAGGGAGAAGGAGAGTGAGAGGCAGAAACAGAAGGAGAGATGGAATGCTGGGAGACAGAGTTGATGAAACTTGCTTTAATGCTTCGCAATCAGAAACCACTGCTGAAAACTACAATATCTGAGGGAGGACAAATCCTCACAAAAAAAAAAAAATGAACTTCTCAAGACAATCCATGTCCAGCTCATCCCAAGGGCATGACTCCATGAGGGCTGATGAGTGATGACCTGCAGCCACAGTGCACCATGCGTTCATCCCTCATGCAGCCATTAATCCATCTGCTCCTTCAATAGCCACTGCTTGGAAGTTACCCAGTCCCAGGTCCCATGGAAGAACTGGAGGGTGAGACTGGGCTCTGGGTACTTTCTAAAAGCCATTATCCCTGTGTCAGCCCAGGCCTCTGTCCTAAATGCCAGCTACTTACTAGACATCTCCTCTACGTGGAAGTGTCCAGAAACCTTCGGTTCACCATGTTAAAAAAAAATTTCATCTCAACCAGCTCACTGCCCAAAGCTGCTCCCCACCAACTTCCCAAAGGGCACCAGCTCAGAGAAAACTCTGAGCTGTTCTAGATTCTTTTCTCTCCTCCAGTGGCTGTCTCAGTCCTTCATCCCAGGTCCCTGGGCCAGCTCCTCCTTAACTTTGTTCCCATCTTTTATTTTCTCCATTGCCTCCACCCGGACTTACTCCAGCAGGGCTTTGCACCAGGCCTGTGTCTTTGTCCGGACTTCCAGCACATCTTCCTGGCTGCAGCTGGGCCCTCCTCCATGCTACCAGATAACAAAAAAATATTCTATCCCTCCCCTGCTTAGAATCCATCAGTAGGCGACCAGAAGTTTCAGGATAGATTTCAGACTCCATTGCTTAGCACCAGCTCCTCTGACTGTACATGCGTAGAAACTACTTATCTCTCCAGCCCTTCCTTCCACATCGTCACATGAAACACTTACTTCTGCCACATGGCATGTTTGTCAGCTGCAGGTTTTACCCATGATGCTTACATATGCTAGGTTTCCCGCTGCCTTCTTGAGCTTCTCTTAGTCCTTCCGCATGTAGCCTGAGGCTCCCCTGCACCTCCTAGTGGCTATGCAGCCCTCTGCACCCCCAAGACACAAGGCAACACACACATAGCCTGCCATAGCCCTCCCGGGACTCCCACCCTCACTGTGCAGCCACCACCTGAGACCTGCCTGTCTCCCCTGTAGACTGAAGGAGATTGTCCTACTTCTCTCTCCTTGACCCCCAGCACCTAGCCCATGGCCTCATGTTCATTTATTTATTCATTCATTCAACACATATGCAAGTATCCACTTTGTCCCTGGCACTGTGCTAAGTGCTGGGCTACAGAAGTGAAAAGGAAGACCCTACCTGCCCGGAGCTTACATTTTAGAAAGAAACCCATACAAAATAGACAAATCAATATATCATATAGCATCAACTAGTGCAGAGAATTATAAAGAAAACTGAAGCCAAGCAAAGAGAAGAGAATGGTGGTTGGAGTCGAGAGGGGATTGTACTTTAAATAGGCCCTCTATGATGTAGTGGTGACACTGAAGCAGGGATTTGAATGAAAAGAGAGGCGAGGCTTGCAGCTTTCCGGCAAAGAGCATTCCAATGACAGAAAACAGCAAATACAAAGGTCCTGAGGCAGGACCATCCCTGAGGACATGGGCTCCGCACAGAAGAGCAGGGTACCTTGATGCCAGCAGAGAAGCCTGGAAACCTGGAACAAACCACATGTGACCTCCCAAGTGACAGGGGCTGGAGGCCTCATTCTGAGTGTCAGAGGTATGCACTGAAGGGGTCTGAGTGGAGGTGGAGCAGGATCTAATCCAGGCTGTGCAGAGGCGAGCCCTAGTTCCTTTGACGACTGTATCCTGTGGCCCTCACTCTTGTGACACCTGCCCACTCGTCCAGAGGAGGAGAGAGTGTAAGGAGGGGGCCATGAGGTGCATTCTAGTCACCTAGAAAGCATGCCAGGACGCAGAGAAGGCTGGGGATGACAGGCAAGGGAGTGGCATGGCCAAGACAGGAGAGAACACGATACCCCTCCCTGACTATGTGGGCAGTGACCTTACCTTGGGGCTCTCTTCTTTAGCGGGATGGTGTCTAAACAGAGAAAGCCGGGTATTAGGAAGGGGGTCCTGTGACAAGAGGTGCAGAGCGTTCCCTAGAACTTTCACCTCCCTCTCCTGGGTCCTCTCATTCATGATGCCCTCGAGAGATCCGGGGCCTGGCTGCCATGTGATGAAGAGGCTGTTTCCTCCCCTTATTTGTGGGGATACACAAGGATAAGCAAACTCAAGGATAAGCAAACTCCCATGGCCTATTAAGCCCCTTGGGTGATGCACACGCCAGCATCTTGGGAAGCCTCCTCCTCTCCTGGCCCAGACCAGCCCCTTCTGCTTATCTTCACGGATCATAATCACATCTTCCAGAAAGACAGTGAGGCTCTGTTCTCCCCAGAAGCACCCCGTGGAAAACTGCACCATCATTGCACTGAGCCGTCTAATACAACAGAGGATGAGTTTGGGGGTGATACCCTGAGAGAAGGGACGCAAATCAACACTGCATTTTGGGTGCCAAGGAGGTGGAGGACTGTGCCATGGTGCGCATCAGCCAGCTCAGTTTCTATCTGAGGGGCTACTCAGTACTGTTTTGAGAAGGACTTTCCCAATTTATGGAAAAAAATGCATCTTGACCCACACAGTCAACAGAACCTCCCACCATCCACCCACACTTACGACCAACCTCGCTGCCTCCTGGCACTGGGTTTATTTGATCTCATCATTTGGATGAGAGAACAGAAATTTCTGTGTGAAGCCAATTTTAGTTCCTCTCCCACTGTGATTCTCAGGACTGCCAAGAGCAACAGAAAGGAAAGGTACAGAGCGAAAGAGTCACAGAAAGACAGAATGATGGAAAGAGAAACAGAAAAAGGAACACAAATAGACAGAGAGAGAAAGACAGAAGAAAGAGAAACAGAGGCAAAGACATAGTAAGAGAGACAGAAACCTGGAGAGGTCATTGCCTTCCTTTACAGCCTGTTGGGCTCTGCGCTTGTGGGTTCGTTCTTGCTGTAGCCAGCATCACAGAGTGGCCCTCGGTGCCTGGCTTCGTCGGGCAGAGCCAGGCCTGAGCACCGCATCCCTCACCATTGAGGCCTCCAGGTGTGCTTTTCAGGTCAGAAGAGTCGTCGTCAAATAAGTGCCTCCTGATCATGCAGATCTTCAGGGCCAGGAAGCTGGCAGATACAGCAATGCCCACAGCAGTCCCGATGAGGGCGTACTTGAAATCTGAAACTCAGGAAGGAATTGAACACCGGGTTTCAGTCACCTGCAGCTCCCTCTACATTCCAGATGAGGTCCAAAGCACGCATGTGGCCCTTAACACGCCATCTCCCACTGGCTGAGGCCAGCCTCACCTTCCACTCTCCCAGGAGTCACTTTGCTCCCAGCCTCTGCCTGCACCCCATCCCCTCCTTCAGAAGCACCATCCCTGGTTCCTTCAGCTGTGGAAATTGTTCCCACCTTTCAACGCTCCCTGAAGCTCACCTGGCTACCTGCCCCAAATGGTGAGTTGCTCATTTCTCTGGCCGCCTGAGCCTCCTAGCCCTTCCTCACCGATCCCTTCGTTAATTCATCCACTCATCTATTGGGTGTGTGTTAATTGCCTGCTCTATGGTGAGCAATGCAGGAGAATGGATAAGGCCTATCTGGCCTTTGAGGAGCCTGCAGTCAGCTGGGGAGGGCTGGGAAGGAGCTCATGACAGGAGAAGCTGGGTTGGCTTGGAATCATGGGCATCCAGAGCCTTCTCAGAGGGTGAGGCATGCAGACTGAGCCTGGCCAGCATATGAGGCCCTTAAGGGGCAGAGAGGCTGGAAGCTCGCAGGTGGAGGGAGGCACTGATGAGGGCTGTGAGCCTGGCAGAGCGTGCTTTCAGGGCCCATGGTTGCAGGATAGGGCTCTGTGGGTGCTGGAGTCACGTATCTCTGGCCCTGAGGTATCATGCCTCCTGTGTGGATGAGCTTTAATGCAAGGTGTTGCCCCCCAAAATAAAGCTGTCAGCCACTCGGGAGGGCCTGGAGGTGAGGTGCCCCTTTTCCTATGCTGACAGCAGGGAACCAATTCCAGCACTGCAGCCCTCTGCTTGTGTGTTGTGGGAGTCTCCTTCCTGCCCCTGACCCTGTGCACAGAATAACATGGGCAGCCACCTACCGATTTCAGCCCCAGGGGGCTTGCCTGTTGCCAGCACTTGAGCTCCTCCTACATCTGCAAAGAAAGAAACCCCAGAGCCTGATTAGAACAGAGCTGGCTGTGGCCCTAGCCGCCCAGTCTCAGAGGCCTGGGAAAGCCTGCCTCAGGTACCCCAGGAGCACAGAGGTGGGCTCCCAATTGCCATGGAGCATCTTGGAGCCTTGCTGAGACATCAGAGCTCCCTCAAAACTCATACCAGGAATGCATCTCCACCCAATGCAGTTCAGTCAGCTGTTCAGCAGTTTCCAAGACCTGCACTCTGACCCAAGCTTGCTCCACAGGCTCCCCTGTGGCTCCCAAGGCCCTCCTTAATCCAGCAGGGCTTTGGTGCTTCTAGTTCCCCACACAGCCGGGGCATCTCCTGCCTTGGAGCCACACACTCTGCCTGGCCCCACCTTCTTTCCCTCCTTCTTTACCTAGTGTTGGCTCCATGCCACTTCCTCCCTGACTCCCCAGACCTGAGTGAGCTGACCCCAGTGTGCTCCACAGCTGTGGTGCTTGCCCGCCATAACTGACCATGTCGATATGTAGCAACATTTACATGGCACTAGTGTGCGCCAGGCACCATCCTAAAAGCTTCTCACATATTAACACATCAATGCGTCTTCTGGCTGGTCTCACCCTGGACTGCATGGTACAGTGTCCAGCATTTGATGCAGTGCTTGGCCCACGGGAGGCATTAATAGACGTTGGTGGAAGGAAGGAAGGAAGGAAAAAAAAGGAAGGAAAGAAGGAAAGAGAGCATGCTGTAAGGGTCCCTCACTCTTCTAGCCAAGCCTTGAAACCTTAAGACAGGAGACACTGCTCACAAACAGGGCCGTAGAAGGGCGATCCAGACGTGAGGTCCTTGGAGAGAAATGTGAACATTTATTGGCCACTTACTTTGAGACAGATATTTTATACTCACAGCAACAACTCTGTGAGATAAATACTGTTATTATTGCCATTCACAAAATGAGGAATGGGAGGCATCGTGGTCTTGCTAATGTACCCAAGTGCCAAGAGAAGTGGGAAACGGCAGGTCTGCACTGAGAGCCCAGGGAGGCCTGCAGACGCGAACATGAATCCAAGGAACTAACAGATACAACACCACCAAAACCATCAAGCCGCGGGGCTGCATGGACTTGGGCTGGGGACGGGCAAATGGTGAGATCCAAGCCTGAGTCTCACTTTCAAACTTCCAGGAAAAAGCAGGAGAGAGTGCTACCACTCCTGTTCCTCACAAAGGGAAGCCGGTGACTTCACTGGAAAAGACCAGGTGGTATGATGGAGGAAGCATCATAGCAAAGACATCCTCCACCCAACCCTGTCTGCTGACCACATTCAGTGATGCCCAGAGTGGCATGGTAGGTTGGAGTTCTGCAAGGGACAGCTTTGCTCTGTGTGTGTTTTGTGGAGAGAGGGATTGTTCTACTAGAGTTCAGAATTTTTCTGGCAGCCTAACTTTGTAGACTGATAAAGCTTCCCCAAGTTTTTTCTAAAGCAAAATTTCCCAGCTTTGTTCTAATCACAGATATTTTTGGAAATTCAATGACCTCTTCTCTCTTTCCCACAGATCACAAGCCCCATGTGAGCACATCTGCTCACACACACAGACACCATCGCACACAATATGACCCTGATTTTGTCTGTTCTCTGAAGCCCCAATCAGCTTCATTCCATTGTCTTATCATTTCTTTAAATCAGTCCTGCTGCTCCAGCTAGGTTGAACATCATTCCGGACATGGGGCAAAGGTTTATATTCAATGGAAGGCAGTGAGTGGGAGCACATTTCCAGATTAATGCTCCCAACCCAGAGCTGTGTGTGCTATGTCCTCACCCTTTCCTGGGACGGGACCCTTTCTGACACCTCTGATCTCTCTCTGTCTTTACTGGGCAGAAGGCAGGAGGACAGCAGAGGGCAGGGCCTCAGTGGGTGGGGCCAGGCCCCTGAGCCGCAGCCTCACCCCACACCCTCCCCCTGCCATGCTAGCATGTTGCTTGATTCCCCCTCCGGTCCTCCCTTGGTAGGCATTGCTCTCATCTGCAGCATTGGCATGGAAAATTCATGCTAGCCTGAGATGAAATCCGAGCAGAGAGGAAAGAAGGACACAGGTTAGAAAGGGCGAGAAATACAGAGAGGTACACACAGAGACGCTCAAGAGACACACTCAGGCTGTGCTTGAGTCACTCAGACCATCAACGGGAGGGAAGAGAAAGGAAGAGGAGAAAACCCTAACGTCAAAAGGCCCCAATCCTGGCCTTGGTCTCCCCAGCAGCATCACAGTTTCCATTCTCGCCAGGCTGTCCCGCATCCTTCCTCATCGGCTTCACTCCCCAAATGTGTTGCCCTGAAACCTCGGCTCCTTCTGCCCCTTTCTGTGGCTGGGACCCCTGGCTGAGCCTCAGCTCAGCCCCCAACGGAGGCCAGTCCCTTAGACACCATCCTCTATGTCCCATCCTGTGTCCCCTCCAAGCTGTGAGGCTTCCCCTATCCCTGACCTCAAAGAGGCTCTCCTCCCTGGGGTCTGACTTTGGGACTGAGTGAATTCCCACCACCACCCCAACTCCACCACTACCTTGAGTCACTTGCAGGGAGACCAACGTGGGCGGAGAACCCAGCTGTGCACTCAAAACAGCCAAAGGCCCAGCCCTTCCTGCGAGCCAGCCCCTCGGCCACTCGGCGGCAGCCTTTCCCCTCCTCAGGGAGGGAAATCCCTCCATGCAGCCCTCCTGTGCTTGGAGCTGTGACTCCATACACTCATGAGCCCTTGGGTTAGGGTGCATGCTCAGGACAGCAGCCTGGCCGGCCCTGCCCCTGCTTTCTGCTAGGGTCATGAGCTGGGGAGGGCCCCCTGGGCCGTAGACCCACTGCAAGCCTCCAGCACTGGCTGATGTCCCCTGGCTCTGCAAAGTAGCTGGAGGATGGCTGGCCCTAGCAGGCCTGCTTGGATATCACAGCCAGAGGTCTCTGGAGTGTCTTGGCTGCATTTAGATCTGTGGGAGACCCCAGGAGGAAGCCCACAAGGACCAGCAGGAGCTGCACTACACTTTCTCTGCAGGAATTCTCTGGGATCTCATGCAAGGAGGGGGAAGCTTGGCACCCACAGGAGAGTCACACGGGGCTGAGGTGGGGCTGTGTGGGGCAGGCCCCCTTCCAACCTGTAGATTTGCTGAGGCCATAATAGGCAAAGTTCTGGCCAAATCTGGCTTGACCCCCTCTGACTGCTACCACCAACTGCACGAGTCTGGCTGGCTGCCTCCCTTGAACTGTCCACACTGTGTAGGGTCAGAGAGCCAGAACACAGCCCTTGCTGCTGCCTAAAGCAGAGAGCAGAAGGCAGAGGGCTACCTCCAGAGGGCTTGCTGAGATGCAGGGGCTTTCCATAGCCTCCACCTGTGTAGCTTCCATGTGTGGTCAGATCAGCCACTGACCATAGGAGCTTTTCCTAATTTGCACAAGGCCACTCTAAGGGCTCTAGATTCTAGAGTTTCTGCTTTCTCCCTGGTGCCCCATGTGGACCTGGTACTCTGTGCCTCCCTGACAAAATAGTGGGCTCCAGCCCCCTCACAGCTGCTATTCCCATCTCAGGCCTGCATCACACAGATTGCTCTGTAAGTGGCTCTCCCAACAGCAAGGAGCCCTCTGCAAGAGTGGATGGCCCTCTGTCTTATGGACCCCCAGAAACACGAGAGGGCAGCCACCCCAGTTCCTGGGGAGGAAGATGGCAGGGCTGCTCTACACAAGCTGAGATGAGCTATTTTGGAGAACGCTGAAGGCACGGCCTAGCTTTGCCCCATCTCACTTGGAATCTGACCTGCTGAGAGCCCATCCCCAGCATCCAGGCCTCTCTGAGCTGTCCACCTGTTGGGTCCACCCTCGATGGGGGACTGGCACTCTTTGCCACCCTTATTTGGGCAGAATCGGGCTGTGGGATTCCCAGTTGTGGGCCAGTAGGCGTGCGTGCACTCAGATGTCGTTCTATAAGTATTTGAACTAAAAATAGGGAGAGGCTGCCCTAAGTATTTGTCAATGATGCCTGCCCATAGTCATCTTGGGACTTAAATGTTGCTGAATGGCTCCTAACTTTAGAGCTCATGAATTCCAACATTCTCGGCTAGAGGAAGTGGCTTCAAATGTCTAGGACAGGCTTCCTTAGTCTCTTAACAGGGCTCACACATGTAAATAAAGAGCCTGCAGGGTGTTCCCTGGGGCCCCAGGGCCTAGGAGAAATCAAAGAGCAACCAAAGACCTAAGTCCCCCATGAAGGAGCTCACAGAGTGACCAGGGAGACAAGATTTACACTGAAGAAAAGATCAGAGTGTCACAGGCAAAGCTCAGCACCTTCCCCAAGCCTCAGTCTCACAAGCTGGAGGAAGTGGGAACAGAGTGCAGGGTGGACACTGGTGCATGGCCTGCCTTCCTCCCCTGACTAGCACCTCGGTTTTCCTCTGAGCAACCAGAGGCCCCACAACCAGAACTCCAGCCAACCCTATTCACTGGGGAAAGGGCTTGCTCCACCTTCGAGCCTCTCTGTGGGGATCTGAAACTTCACTATGACCCCATGATGGGTAGGAGGGAAGGATATTTGGAACCAGGAGATCTGAGTCCCCATTCTGCCACCCATTGCTCAGTCAGTGGCCTTGGACCAGACACAACACGGCGCCCAGCTCAGTGGCCCCATTGCACACAAATCATGGCTGGACAAGTCCTCGGAAGGAGTGTGTGCACAGAGTGAGGTGCAAGCAACAGCTGTCCTTCCACAAACAAGCACGCCACCACCTGAGATGGGCATCTGCCACTTTCCTAGGGGCTGTGGTCAAAGTGGGGAGCCAAGCACACTGGGAGGCACTCCACGTGACTCCCATAGGACTGGCTCCAGAGGAATGTGTGAACCCTGCCTGACCAATTAGCATATTTCTTCTTCCTGTCAACTGTGATTGGTCAACAGGTGGGGCAGATGATCCAATTCAGATCAGTGACACCCAACTCAGGGCCTCAGGGGAAACTGAGAAGCAAGAATGTCTTCTGGAGCTGAGAGCTATGGGGCCGAGGGAGGCCTGAGTTTGCCCACTGCAGGGAGGCTGCAGACTGAAGTCCCTGCTGAAGAAGGTTGAGCCCAGACCAAGTCCTAAAGATACTTTGAAGCCTCTGAATCCAGCTGTGCCTGAAGCACTTCTCCCTGGACTTTTGAGTCACCTCAGTAAGGAAATTGCTTCTTTTTCTTACTCTTATGTGAGCTCAGTAATTGTCATCTGCAATCAGAGGAATCCTAATGACTCTGGTGATGGGTCCTGAGAGGGCATCACTGGAGACGGGGAGATGGGAGCAGAGAAGGCTGGCTGTGAAGGCGGAGCTATGCCACACAGTCCCACACAAGCTGGCCTGGGACCTGCGAGTCATGCAACATGCATGGCTCCAGGCCTCTGCACAGGCTGCTGCTCTCTTTGCTGCAATGCCTTTCCCTTATCCCTGCGGAAAGTGCTTATTTATCCCTCAAAGCCACTCCTCTGAAAGTCCCCCTTGCTCTCATTGGTCCAGGATCACCCCTTCCATGCATCACACTTCTCCCCTGCACTGTTGGCCCCAGTCTGCAGCTTGCTCTATGGCATGAAGGCCACAAAAAACCCAGGGGAAGCTGTTTCTCCCAAGAGCAAGATGATGCGTGAGAACTAGACTCTTCTCCTGGGGGATGCCGGGAGAGGTGGATGGGAGAAGTCTGAACTGAGTATTAAACCAAAAGTGGCTTGAAGAGATAAGATCTAGTGTAAGTACTGAGTGGTACGGAGCTTAGGATCCAAGTACAGTTCAGCCACAGAGAGACAACGGGGGCGATAGCATTTCCTCTGTTGCTCTGAGACCATGTACACTGTGGTGGTTCCATCTTTCAGCCCGCTGTGAGCCTTGGAGGCCTGGCTGGCACACCATGGCACCCAAGAGGCTCAGAAAAGAAACCGGATGTGTAGAGTCAAGGGAGACAGCCCAGCTATGCTTCACACAGCAGATTGATCCTGGGCTTCCCTTTTTTCATCTGAAAATGGGGATGCAGGACCCTGACATATAGAAGACTCGCCAGAGACAACTCTTGCCTTTCTGTTCATTTATCCTGTGCCACCCTGCAATGTCAATAGACCCTGGGGTCAGACTGAAACACAAGGTATACTTTTTTAAATATGCTCTCTTGGGTGGTGTGGGTGCTGGCGGGCCCTGCCCCTGCCTCAGGGCTCACAAATGGGTCCGCTTCTCAGGCACTCCATGGGGCTGTTTGAAAGTGGAAATGAAGCACACCTACTCCAAGTGCAATAGCACCTGTTCAGCCCTCTCTCAAGCAGAATGCAGGGGCATAGGTGTGTGGGCCTTGGCTACACAGTCCTCCTACTTCCAGCATCGTTTGGCTCCTGCCAGAGTCTAGAGCCTTCTAGATCAAGACTTGCAGAAATCTCAGAGTTTCCATCTCAAACCCCGGAACCACCTGAGATTTCTCTTCCTCAGTCACCCTCCAGTCTTATCAGAGTATGACTCTAAACAGGATGTCGGCCGACCCCTCCCATGCCTGTTTGTGGTCCTTGCTTTCTGTGAAAGGAACTAGGCTTGAGCAGAACCCAAACCTACCTGGCAGAGCTGTACAAAAAGGACACACAGGAAAAAGGAGTGCAAAGCAGTGGTGGAGTGGGGTGGGGGGGCAAGGGGGACTCTGGGAGCTTTCAGACAATTCCTTGATTTCCATGGACCGCTCCCCCATCCACAGAAAGACAAGAAGCCTGGAGTCAGAGCAGACCACTTGCTTGGCAACTCCAGCTCAGGACCCCTGAGCCCCTGATGCTAAGGTTTCTGGAAGACAGGTAGTGATTGAGGAATTCCACACACGGCAGTCCCTGCTAATGCATGAAAGTACAATGATTAGCCAGCCAGGTGGGCCAAGGCAGGCACCTAACCCAGCCTAGGGGTGTCACAGAAGCTCCCCTGGAGATATCATTATTTAAATTAAAAACAAAAGGACCCGTTAGAGCTAATAAAGTCTCAGTGAGGTGGTAGCAGGGACTGGAATGGAAAGTACCCAGACAGGGATTGTGACCAAGCAGAGGACAAGGTACAAGCAAAGGTCAGGTGATTCAAGAAGGTACAGAGGGCTCGAGAGCTAAAGAAAGAAGCTGAGCAGGGACAGAACAGCTGGGGATACTGGCGTAAGATGTGGCTGGCACTGTGGACAGATAAGGTTTTCAGACAAGCAGAGCGGAGAGTCCCGTGGCCACTCTGCTCCCAGAGGTGGGAGTGCTTGGTCACTCATATCTTGCCTGCTACAATGCCCCTGTGCCTTTTCTCCTCGACACACGCCACCCTGGGCAGAAACTAGAAGCAGGAGGCCACGGAGGGCCACACAGAAGCCACCCCAGGCTGAGATGCACCAGGGAGCTTGCCTCTAGCTTCCAGAAATAGCATCATAATTAAGAGGGAAACAATAACAGTCGGTGACCAGGAGGTATCAAAACTGGTGCCCGCTTTGTTTTTCTTGAGCAATCTTTGCTAATTAATTCTTAAAGATTCACACAGTGGGATTAAAACACTCAGCTTACAGAAGACAAACTGATCAATAACTTTTCAGGCTAATGGAGGGGTGGAGGCGGGGAGTTGGCCTGGGCCTTAACCAGGGCTAGGAGCTCCTCCAAGGGGGTAGGGCCCCCCGGGTGTCCCGGGTCCATTCTGACCAGGGGTGGTGACACATGTGAGCACTGAGCCACACCTGGGAAGGGGCTGCTGAAGCCTTGAGGAAGACACGGATTTCTGGAACAAGGAGGAACTTGAGGCTGTCATGATTGGGTGGACAGTGGTATCCAGGGAGGGCCAGATCAGAGGCCTCACAGCCGGACACCTAAGTGACCCTATTCACTGGGGAAAGGGCTTGCCCCACCTTTGAGCCTCTCTGTGGGGATCTGAAACCTCATCATGACCCCCATGGCGGGTAGGAGGGAAGGGTATTTGAAACCAAGATATCTGAGTCCCCATTCTGCTACCCATTGTTCAGCCAGTGGCCTTGGACCAGACACAACACAGCTCCCAGCTCAGTGGCCCCATTGCACACAGAGCATGGCGGGACAAGTCCCTGGAAGGAGTGTGTGCACAGAGTGAGGTGCAGGCGGCAGCTGCCCTTCCACATGCAAGCACGCCACCACCTAAGACCGGCGTCTGCCACTTTCCTAGGGGCCGTGAGTGAAACAGGGAGCCAAGCACACCGAGAGGCACTCTGGGAAGGTGCTCAGGTCAGAAAGGAGGTAGTGCTCCCCAGCAAGGGCACAGATCTCTGCTGTTATGAGAAGTGGCCAAGCCAAGGCCTCCCAAAGCCTGTACAATCCCAGCGAAGAGGGGCCTGGCCACTTGATGTTGGTGCTTCAGACCAGGACAGGCCTGTTTGCAGGATCAATTCTCAGGGCATGCCTTGCATAGAGAGCTGGGGAGGCTGGAAGCCATGCAGAATAACTAATTAATGATGGTAAAGTATTGTGGAAGAGGAAAGCGTTGCATAACCGCTAAGTGGTGGGGTTATTATTATTCATGCAATATTCATACTGTGCTCTTCAGCCTCTGGGAAACATTGCTCTGGAGTCCTGAGGGACCTGACCGAGGGGAGTGCGTGTCCAGGGAGCAGAGCTGTGGGATGACAGCTATCCTGCACCACAGGGAAGGGGCCATGATGCTGCAGAGGAAACAGCAGCACACAGCCTAAACCGGAGCCCCTTAGTAAACCCATCGGCCTCCACTTACCATGACAAGCCATTTGTGAGCCCTGCGGGGCACTAGCATCCATGTTAGGAATCTCCACTCTAGTTAGTTTTTAAGGCAATTCCTGACATTTGCAGAGCCTAGAGCATGCCACATGTCTAAAGATTTAAGTTATAAATCAAGCCCCATGCACAGTCCAGCCAAAGTCCCCCTGACCCCAGGGCCCTGCAGTCCACTCTTCAAGGGTCCCTTCCAGAGGGGGAGGTGCAGCCCTGCTGCCTGCCCCCAGGGGAAGCAGGGTCAGATGGGTAGAGCAGAAGGAAGCCAGGCCTGGCCTGGGCCACCTGGAACCACAGACCCTCCAGGACCAAAGATGGGGTCTGAGTCATCAGACTCACCAGCGAGTTCCCTTACCCAAGCCCTGGCTTTTCTCCTAGAGCTCTGGGCAATGCTCAGTCCCCAAAGGAAACCACCAGGTGGAGGGGGGAAGTGCTGTTATCTGGGAATCTGGTCTTTTGGAAATTGAAATAAAAGCAGTTCCTCCCTCCCTCTCTAGTTCCCAGGGCAGCCACAAGCTGTGGTTTCCCCGACTCGGGTTCTCACTTTTAGCTGCACTGAGCCGTTGCACACACACATCCCACTCTCTTTGCCTGAGTGCTGACCTGGTTCCTAAACTCTCAAAACATTTCCTGACAAGATTAAAAAAGAAAAAATTGTCTTTGCATTTGCATATATGTGTGTATGTGGGGTCCTAGAGCCAGTGTCAGGACAAAGGCCTCTCTTGGGGACAGTGGCCTCTTTTCATGGGAAAGCCCCAGGAACTGACATGACCTCTTCAGACTCGCAAGCCTGAGCCTGAGTTACTGGGTCCGAGGAAGAGTCTCACAGCAGCATGGAGGGTGAACAGTCATTACAAATTGACCAAAGTGTCTTAATGTGTCACATGTGACTCAACAATCAGGGCTCATCTGCAGTTTGGGAGGATCTCTGTTCTTTAGGACTCTAGGGTTGGCTCAGGGAGCCCCGCCTGGGTCTGCTCAGCTACTCAGGGCTGTTGCCACACAGCCCTGGCCTGGCCTGTCCAACACTGTCTGCCGGTGGGGCTAAGCATGGGCTGGCCAGGAACTGGGATGGACACCAGTGTACTCAGCCACACACCTTGACCTCAGGCCACACACTGCTTGCCTCGGGGAAGTACTGTGAGAGATGGGTGACCTAGGGCCTCAGAAGCCAACATGATCCTGCTGGCATGGCCTGGGACTAATCCAGCCAGTCTCCCCTCTCCTGGACTATCCATTTGCCTTCTCCTAGTAAGTCTCCCTGCCTCCAACCCATCTGGGGCACTGCAGCCAGGCACTCGTCCTGTAAGGCTGTTTAAAATCCTGCAGAATGAGGCCCAATGTCCTCCCAGGGCTCATCAAGCCCTCCTCTTTTGCTGGCCCATGTCACTTCTTGTTCTCCCCTCTTGCATAACCCCAGCATTCCGTGCTGCCCTTGCCCGGGGCCTCAGCAGAGGCTGTCCTCTCTTCTCAGGCCACACCACCTGTCCCTTTCTTGCAGATAGGCTCCCGGAGGCTGACGTTTCACTTCGGGCAATAGTTGACTCAAACAAGTGCTAATTACTGAGCAGGTTCTAGAGTGATGGCCCAGCAAGACCAGATCTCTCCCCTGATGGTGGTGATAGTACAGAGGGGAGTGGGAGTATCTCTATGGCCCTGGAGGGGAACAACATCATCCCATGCAAAAGAGACAACATGCGAGGAGGCTGGACAGTAACCTGATGGATGTTCCCTGAGACCAGGGAGCAGGCACAACAGGGGATGGCTTGTGACAGGGCTGGGAGGCCAGTGACACAGTAAACACTCGAGTATGTGCTGGCAGCAATGGGAAGCTGCTGAAGGATTTCACTTAGGTAGAGATGTAAGCAATTAGCATTCAACAAGACTCTTCTTCCAGGAAGCCTTCCTGAATACTCCAGTTTGGATCAAGAGCTTCTCCTTTTTCTTCTGTGCATCCTTCATCTCAGTATTTAACACACTGCATTGCAACTGTCCCCCCAAGACTGTCAGCTCCTCAGGTTGGAGCCTGACTTACTTATCTTCATGTGCCAGTGGACTTTGGTGAAAATCAATATTTGCTTAATCAAAGAGAAAGCTCTGGGTGTCTGTGAGTCCCAGTCCTCCGAAACAGCCTGTGGGTCCAACTCCAGGTCCTTCACCTCTTGCCCTGAAGAGTGACTTCTTGATTACATGGTCAGAGAGTCTGCAAAGGTGGGAGCAGAACTTGGCTGCAGCTGGGGTTCAGGCAGGAGTTCCCTGGCTGACCATCTGCTTCCCTCAGACAAACAGGGGAGAGTGAGCCCAGTCCATCTCACTAAGAACCATTATCCAGTTATTTCATGGAATGAAATTTAATAAAGGGAGCAGTTCAAGCAATTGTTGGTGGATAAACGAGGGTCTAGGTGTGACAACAATGCTTATAGTGACTTTAGAGAGGAAGTGGAGATGTTTAATTTGGGAGCTAGCGAAAAGGTCTGCTGAGCATGTGTTGGCCTGGGGGGCTCGGCTTTGCAGCCGCCCAGCTGTGGCCCTCATCAGGGACTGAGGATCAGAGACTCCCCAGCAGGCACTCTGCCTACATCCCCACTCCTTCCTTCACCCCATGGGGAAGACCCCTTCAGGGGCCTCTAGAATCAAGACTGTGTGTCTGAGAGAGGTTTGCCGCCCAGGGCCCCTCCCCAAAGAGCATTACTCCAAATCACCTATCCCCCAGAACTCATTTCAGACTTACTTTTCTGGAAAGATGAAATAGGTTTACTTTTCCCTATTCCTCTAAGTATAGCTAAAACCCCTAAATATTATATTAAAAAACAAATATAAAAAGACCCCCAAAAATGGAGAGAAGAAGGCCGACTGGCTAGGGACCTTCGGAGCCCAGGAATAACAGGGCGGTGAATTTCTGAGTTTCCTTTTTGCCTCAGGTGTCTCAGATGGGAACGGGAGAAGCTGGCAACCCTGTAATGACACTGGGCACAGACACAGAAGCCCCAAGAAAAGCCAGTTCCCGTGAGCCAAAGACTGGGAAAGGCTCAGCCTAGGAAGACAAGACTTTTAGGTGATAACCACTCCACAACGGTCAAACAGCACAGAAAAAACTGTGCCCTCACCCCAAGCCCCACCCTCATCAACAGAGGCCAAGTGGAGACCTGGACTTCCACGCTCACTGGTCAGTTATAAGGAGCCCCCACTCCCCAACGAGGGTGGTGTCAGAGGGTCACATGGGGAAGAGAGGCTTTCGTGCCCAATGAATGAAAAAGTCCCCGCCCCCAGGGGTGTCAGTGGAGACCCTGTGGGATCCTGCACTTCCACCCCCTCCTGGCAGTGACAAGGCACCTCTAGGCACCTTGCGCCAGTTAGGAAAGAGTCAGGACGTCCTCCACTGCCCAGCCACCACGAGGCTACCCCCGCCCCACAGTGTCAGCAAGGGACACATGGAGAACAGTGATGAGCCTGGGCACTCCCAGCCAGGTGCTATCTGCGAGGGCTAAAGGGGAGGCCCGCACAAGCCCAAGGCTGACGTTCTACTTAGGGCAATAATTGACTCAAACAAGTGTTAATTACTGAGCAGGTTCTAGAGTGATGGCCTAGAACCTAGCCTGCACCCCACCCCACAGTAACACAGAGCCCTTCTCCCACCAGGTGTCAATGGCGGCCAGAGACGATGTCAAGCTCCAACCCTCTAGCGATTATGAGGAAATGCCTCTTTTCTCCTGACGGAATGATACCTGAGGAGGCCTGTTAAAATTGAAGATTTCAATAAGTTTCAGAGTTTCATAACATCAAATCCAAAATGTTCATGTTTCAGTGGAAAATTATTTGTCAAAGCAAGAATGAGGACAATCTCTATTTGAATGAGAAAAAAAAACAACAGATGCTATCACCTAGATGACACAGATTTAGAGTCATCTGACAGAGATGTCAAAGTAGCCATAAAAATGCTTCCATGATGAATTGTGAAAACTTCCTCAACGTCACAAAGAATATCTGCAAAAGCACCTACAGCTAAAATCAAACTTCATGGTGAGAAACAAAATACTTTTCTACTGAGATCAGGAACAAAGTAAGGATGTCTGCCGTCACCACACCTGTTCAACCTAGTACTAGCATTCTTGTCGGCCTAGTAAGACAAGGAGAGGAAATAAAGGCACACCTTTCAGGAAGGAAAAAATAAGACCAACCCTATTTGCAGAGAACATGACGGTCAACATAGAAAATCTCAAGGGATCTGAAAAATAACTCTCTTTAGAATATGTGAGTTCAGCAAGGTGGTTGGATATAGTAAGATTAACATATGCAAATCAATGATGTCTCCGTATGCTCAAAATTATACACGGAAAGAAATACTTTAAATACAACACAGCTTACGATCACTCAAAAATTATGCAGGTGTGAGTCTAATAACACAACATTGAAGAAAAAAAATCCAAAATGATCTTAATAAATGGAGGCACGTACCAAGTTTGTGGAAAAATACAACATGATAAAGATGTCAAATCTCCCCAGATTGATCTATAGGTTTAATGTAATTCTCATCAAAAGCCCAGGAAGACTGTTTTTGTAGATGTACAAAAGATTATTTTAAAATTCACATGGAAAGATAATGGAAAGAGAATTGCGAAAAATCTTTTTTGAAAAGGAAGAATAAAGTAGAAGGAATCACTCTACTCCCTTGAGACTTAATGTATTTACAGAAATCAAGACTGTGTGGGATTGGCAGAAGGACAGACACATCAATGGAAAAGAAAAGAGAACCCCAAATTAGCCCCACCCAAGTATGACCAACTGGTTTTTGACAAAGGAGCAAAGTATGTTCAATAGAGGAAGGATCATTTTTTCAACCAATAGTGCTGGACCAATTAGATATCCATAGGTTAAAAAATTACCTTGATTAAATTCATACTTTATACAAAAAAGAGCTCAAAATGGATCATAGATTTTGATATAAAACATAAAACTATGTAAATTTTAGGGGGAAATCTTGAGAACTTAGGGTTTGGTGCAAACTTCTCAGACATGCTATCAAAAGCACAATCCATGAAAAAAGAAGATTAGTAAGTTAGGCAATTAAAATTAAACATTTTTGTTCTGTAAAAGACCCTGTTAAGAGAGTGAAAAGACAAACTATAAACTAAGAAAATATTTGCAGGCCACGTATTTGACAAATGACTCATATCTAGAGTATATAAAGAACTCTTAAAATTCAACAGTAAAAGAAAAAAGTAAGCAATTCATTTAGAAAATGGGCAGAAGTCATTAGGGGAATTCTTGCCCTATCAGGAAATGTCTCTTGCCTACCTGAGGTTTCAGCCTTTTCCTTGACCTTCTGCTGACTTGCAGCAGACCCTGGTGTATTCGTTTTTTGTTACATTTGTAGAGATTTGTTTTGCGCAAAATAAAATGAATATACCAAAGATTCTTCCTCACTAAAATTCACACACCACATGCTTCTGAACCATTGTCTTGGCAGGAACTTGGAACGGGAAAAGCTGTCAGGAAAGATTTTTACAAAGATCTCAGGGATTCAGACCCAAGGAATAAAGTGATGACTTTGACTTGTAAGATAAAAACGAATTTAATTCTCCTTACCCGGGCCTCTTCCATCTTTTCATTATAAATTAAGGGAGGAAAAAAAAGACTCTGCTCCCTTCAATAACTCTGGCTCCTTCAGTGAAGAATGTTTTAGGCCCTGGAATGTAATTAAAGTGATATTGTATTTCTCTTATTATCAAGATTATAATAATACATAGATTTCAGCAGATGCTTGCCAACAGAATTAAAACGGAGATAGATGGCTGACATTTTAGATGGAATTAGAGTTCACAGGAATATTTTATATGACAGCTTTTGTAAAAGGAAGATGCAGACCTCTAATAAAATGCCTAGAAATTTCACCAGATATTTTCAATAGCTAGTCTTAGATCAATATTTTAGCAAAATTTAAAAATATTGATTGGTTGATATTTAAGTAGCAATTTATTTAGAATTGTGACAACCATAATCCAAAACCTAGTTTTAAGTTTTTTTAATCATGATAGCAAAAATACATCAGCCTTCCTCAGGCATCCCCTGCCTCCAAGTGTGGACACCTGAGAAGGACGGCGTTAGCCATGCAGTCTTCTGGAAGGGAATGGATAATCTGAATCGAATCACCAGGGGCTATCAGGCAAACCCCACGATGAGGAATGTTCTGTGAGGAAAAAAGTGGGGTTCGAAAGCTATGTGCTTCAAAAATATCTTTATCATGAAAGACAAACAAAGGCTGGGGGCTGTACCAGATTAAGGAAGGCTAATGTGACACAGTCGGTCACCCCTGCCATACCCCTCCTAGATTGGGTCCTGGCCTGGAGGCAAAACCAAGACTGGAAGGGACATTACTGGATCCATTGAAAATATTAGAATATGATAAATAGATTATATAAAAGTATTTTGTCAACAGTAAATTTCCTAAAGTTGATGATTGTACTGTGGTATATAAGAGAGTATCTCTATTCTTAAGAAATAAACACTGATGTATTTAAGGGTTAAAGGAAACCCCATGGTATACACAATTTACCTCAATTGTTTCAGGAAACAAATCGTGTGTGTGCGTGTGTGTATGTGGAGAGAGAGAAAGAGAAAGAGGCAATATATTATCAAGCAAATAAGATAAATTATTTAAAATAGGCAGTCATATGGGTGTTCTTTGTACTATTTTTATTCTTATACTTTTCTTGAGAGTTTGAATTATTTTGAAACGAAAAAATTTTTTTAAAAGTTAAAAAGTCACTTCAGTTTTTTCAATGTCCTTTTTATTCTTGACTAAGAGTCAGTTTGGCATTAGAGCTAAAAATTCAGCTTTGAAGCATTAAAATGCCTCAGTTTGAATCCCAGCTGGGCCACTCACCTGCTACTTTAACCTATCAGTGCCTCAGTTTCCTTGTCTGGAAAAATGGACATGACTACAATAAAAGTATCTGCACTGGGGCTGAGAAATGAACAGGGTCCACATGGGAGTGCTGAGAGCAGCCCTGGCCCATGGTTGGCTCTCAGGAAGTGAAATTTTATCACACTTTCAAGGAAGGAGTGTTACATGTAAGAGGAAGTGAATTAAAGGCCAAAATGATTCTAGCAACAACACTGACAAGCAATAGATATTTCACCTGCAAGCTATCAAGATTAGTCAGTTATAGCAAATAAAACAGTGTGGCATGATTCAAAGAAAGACAGATGCAAAAAGTGGCACAGAAGATGAAGCCCATTAATGGTTCAGACATATTAAACGGGTACAGAATAGACATAGAATATGTTTGCAATATAGAATCATTGCAAAGCAAAGAAAAGAAAGATTATTACACAGGTGATATTGCAACAACTGATGTCCCATATGGAAAACATTAAAATTAGATCCTTTCTTTAGGCCATAAATAAAAATAAATTCCAAATAAATTAAAGACCTAATGATAAAAAATGCAACCATTTTAAAGTAAAAATAATTTTTTAAATGTTTCTTAACACAGAAAAACCAAACACACAAAAAGGAAAAGACCAATACATTTGATTATATCACATTGAAAGACTTCTCACGGCAAAGGATGCCACAAAGATAAAAGATAAGCAACATACTGAGAGAAGATATTTGTAACACATGAAACATACAAATAATTAATATCCAGAATACTACATGAAAGACCAATAATCAAATACAACTTGGAAGAAGGGTATATAAAATGAGATATCTACAGAAAAGGAGAATGGGCTGTCTGATAATGTAGAGAAAGTAGTTATTCTCAGTAGTAATTAGGAACACACAAACTAAAATAAAAACTTTGAGATAAAATTTTATACCTCTCTGATATGTCAAGAATTGAGAAGTTGGGCAGTATCAAGTATTACTGAGTATGTAAGGAAACAGATATGCCCACAACCCCGTGTTGGAGAGCAATTTGGCCATATCTGATAAAAGGAGAATTGACACAACATTTCCTTTGCCAGGGGTGTCTGCTATAAAAATAGTGCAGGTGGGTTCCAGGAGGCAGGGCGAGAGGGCTCATCGAAGCATCAGCCATCAGGCTGCAAGTTAGAGACAACCTAAATTCTGACAGTATGGGAATGGATAAATAAACAGATAAATGACAGTGTTTCTGTGGAAACTTGTAGAGTATTTGGGATGAATGCATTTGACCCATATTATCAGAATGGGTAGATTATGCAACTTATTAACTATGCTATGGCAGATTCTTGCAAAGGTTTTAATATCTGCAAAGCAACCCAGGAAGGAAGCATAGCCAAGCCTGGGGTGCCTCTCCCTTCGGGGAAGGGAGAAAAACAGGAGGAGGAAGAGAGCCAAACTCCATCTCTTATGTTCTATTTCTCTGATGGATATATTGATTTAGCTACTTACCTTTAAATATGTATCTAGAAAAAAACTTAACATTTGGTAATTCAGGGTGTTGGCTCCATAAATGTCTGTTACATTAATCTACGTGTTTGAAAAATATTTAAAGAATACTCAAACACTGTTTCTTTAAAAACTTTCTACCTACTCTGTGTGTGGGAAAGAGTGACCTGGCTTCTCATCCCAGGGTCCCCCCCGGTCATACTTGGGATCCTGGATGTCATAGAGGGACTAGAGAGAGAGTGCCCCATGCCCCCCAAGGCCCCTGAGGCACAGTCCTCATACACCCCGGATGACTGGCCTGGTCACCCACCTTCAAAGACCCCCATCTGCCAGCAGATTGCACTAAACAGTGCTCTAGGCCCTTCTCCAGTGAATAAAGGGGAAGCCCAACATTTTATTCATTTGCTTTCAACAGGCTGTCATGTTTGCTTTTTGTTCACAAACATCTACTTACTGGAATTAACAACATGTACAATCATTATGAAAAATACCAATACAGAGAAACTAAGATGCTATATAACTCTTTTTCCTAAGAATAGTAAAAGATAGCCGGGTGCGGTGACTCACGCCTGTAATCCCAGCACTTTTGGAGGCCGAGGTGTGCGGATCCCCTGAGGTCAAGAGTTCGAGACCAGCCTGGCCAACGTGGAGAAACCCCATCTCTACTAAAAATACAAAATTAGCCGGGTGTGGAGGCACACGCCTGTAATCCCAGCTACTAGGGAGGCTGAGGCAGGAGAATCACTTGAAATTCCATCTGAAGAAGAAGAAGAAGGAGGAGGAGGAGGAGGACGAGGAGGACGAGGAGGAGGAGGAGGAGGGATACTAGGAACCATTTGCTTTATTTCTTTCCAGTCAGTTTTTGGATAGATAACTAAACACATGCAAATTATTACTACGGAACTCTAACCTGTAACTATCACTTCATCACTTCTGTTTCATCCATGTCAGTTCATAGAAAGGCATGTCTTTCAACTAAATATATTGGGTATTGTTGGAAATACTGAAGCATAATTAACTTAGTCAAATTCCTACTGATAGTCACTTGTTTCTGGTTTTCACTACGGTTTCAGCAGTGTTGAATAATATCCTGTGAAATATTTCGGGAGGCTTTTACCCTATTATTTCATTAGGTTATATTCCTGGAGGTGGAATTTCTGGGTGAAGGGCTATGAACATCTTACATTTTGCTTACATCGACACCCAGATTTTGCCAAATTGCCCTCTGGAGAGAGTGAATAAATGAGTTCCCTCATATCCAATAGTGAGTGCTCACCATGCTTCATATCCCATGCTAAGTGTTTTAAATGTGGTAATAGATTTCATTTTCCCAATAGTCCGATGACGTGTCCCCATCCTACAGATGAGAAAACTGAACACAGAGAGGATGAATTCTTTGTCCAAGTTTTCCAGGCTGGTAAATAACAGAACAGGGATGAACATTCAGGGAGTCTAGCACTGGATACCCGCTCCTAACCACTGTGTACCTCCACCAATAGTATATGAAAACACAAACGTGCTGTGATGCCTTGGCCCAGTGATTAAAACCTTACCTATAAAATGCAGGTAACTGTGGCACCTATTGCACAGAGTTGCTGTGGGGACCAAATGAGCTCATGCAACATCTTTAGCAGAGCACCCAGCACATTGACACACTAAAAAATGCAAGGTGTTGTTAGTTCTACTATTATTTGTGAGACTGGACATTTTTAAGTTTCATTGTCTGTAATTCTTCAATGAATTGCCTGTTTATATAATTTGCACATTTTTCACTGGATTTCTTAAATTTAACTTCCTTTTCTTCTACCAGGGCAGACTAGTTTGTTTATCTAGATAGGTCAAAAGCAGAAATAAGAGTTACAACTTCTCTTACCTTCCACCACATCTCCAGGCAGGCACACTGCGTCTAACCACCATGCACACTCTTAATTGCTTCTTGCTGGTTCCTGCCATCCCCTCACAGTCACTGCCAAGGGCCCGTTTCCATGTGTAAAATGATGGATGTTGTGATTGTCTGTCTGTCTGACATGCTGACTCCCAGAGGCCAAAGTCTTTGCTATCCCCTGCTTAGTGCAGACTTTAGATGGAAACCTGCCCACAGCACTAACTTTGCCCGCATTCAGGATACAACCTATTGGTCTGGAGACACAAGATTTAATCTGGAGACAGACTGCTTCCCATCGAGTCTTGGCCCAGTGCAAGTTCTGCGAAGGAACATCTTTGTATATATGAGGGACATGTGCTGCCTTTTTAGGAAACAACAGTTAATGTCAGAGGGGATTTTGTAAAGCCACATGTCTCTCTCCAACTCTGTCTCCATCTATGCATATTTCCAGCCATCTCTCTACATCTCTGTCTCTCTCTCTCTCTGTCTGAGTTTCTTCCTCTCTGTCTACTTCTCTGACTTTATATTTCTCTCTCTTCATTTGGCCCTAATTTTCTTTTATCCTTGCCTCTCTCCTTTCTCCTTTCAATGAATGCATTAAATATAATTTTTAAAAACAAAGACACCTCTGAGGAGCAAAGAGTCTGCTTCACTGCATGAGAATTCTGGTTCAACGTTAACTGTATAGCAGCATCTACAGGCCTACATGCTCTCATTCTATGTCAGTATTTTGATTTGACTTAATTAAATTTAACTTAATTATCTCACAATCCCAAAAAGTAAACATGATTATCTCCTATCTCATTGGTTCAGAAAGTTAGAGAGTTTCGGAAGCTTATTCCAGTTTATTGGCAACGGAGCCACAGTTTACACCCAGATGTTTCTAGATCCCAAGCCTGAAGCTCCGTCTGCCATGACCCTTCCTATTCTCCTTTAGCCCAGAAACATTTGTAAGTTGCAGCTGGAATGAGACAAACAAGATCATTGCCTACTACCAGATCAAAGTGAGAAATGTCATCTGTGTAAAGGGACAGAGTTACGCTTTAGGAATCAAGCCCCAGTGGGCTAAGGCTCTCCCACTTTTCTGCCTACTGAGGCTCCCCCAGTCCAGAGATCCCCACAATCCCCACTTACCCAGGAGGAAGAGGATCCTCAGCATGCTGACCCCCAAGTTCATGTTGGCGCTCTGCTCTGCTCCTGGCTCCTGGCTCCTGGCTCCTGGCAACGCAGGCACAATGAGCCATGTGACCCAAGGCTCCGGGGACAGGACAAGGCCCACGTGACTGATGGGGAAGGAAGCCGCTGCCACAGCCAGCAGGCTGTTCAGTTCCTCTCAGCCTCTCTGAATACAGGGCTGAAGGAAGCCCCTGTCGTCCTGGCCTCCACCAGAAGCTGGCTGTGATTAGGACCACTGCACACGCTGGGGTATTATACCCAGTGTTCTCTCCTGTAAACCTCCCCACAGAGTGTGGGAACAAAGCACAGTAAGGTGCGGTTTCTTGCCCAACGACCCATGCTAGTAAGTCTCAGAGAGGAATGTGGGCAAAGCCGATCTGCCCTGCAGTCCAGCCCTGCAGTCCAGCCCTTGCAGTAGCCTCTGCCTTGGAGCAGGAACAGGAAATGCCCCTCCAGCCAATAGTCCAGCTTGGTCACTGTTTTTGTGCCATGGGCGCTTCTGAGTCTAGGAATGCCTATCACTCTCTTCTCAGAATAAGATTTTTAAATCCCCAAACTAAAATAGATAAGGATCATAACAGAAATTAGTAGTATTAACACATAGTTATCAAAATATTTTGTTAAACTTGCAACATAGAAATATACATGCTTCTTTACCCACACAGTAAATAGCAAGATCTGGCAGCAGATGAAACAGCTACCACCATCTCGACATGGTGATAAATGGAATCGATATTGAGAGATACCTGTAACAGCTGGAATGTGGATGGAAAGACCTGTGATTCCTACCAGGAATAAAGTTACTGGGTGGTAATATTGCTGTGGTTCGTTCGCCACACTACTATTAGAAGAAGATGCTAAATGTTCCTTAGAGGTTAGAGAACAGAGATGTAATTTTTTTCCCATCCAAGTTTACAGGCCCCACGTCCAGGTCCCTAGCCTGGAGGAACCTTGGTAGTCACACAGGCTCAGCCAGCAGACTGAGGGCCACGTGCTCCTGTACTCCTTTATATCTACACGTTGTCACAATGCTTAGCTGTTCAGCCACCAACTCAAATGCGCAGGAAATGTCACTTTTTAAATTATAAATCAACTTAATGACAAATCTTGAGTCCCCCACCCAACTGAGCTGGCAGAAATTGAGCTCTTTTCATTCTTGGGCTCCCTCAGTCAAATTCCTGACAGCAGCAGCCAACACCATGAGCACTTGCCACTGTGCCCAATGCCATCCTAGCATGTGACCTGTCCGAGTCCACGCAGCAGTAAATGTGAGAGCTGGACTTGAAACCCAGGCCTTTGGCTGGCAGCCTACGCCCCTCAGGCTGCATGTGCCCTCCGTGCACAAGCACACTCCCTGCCGAGGTCCAGCCAGGGGCAGTCTGATTGCCCTGCTGCCACAGATGCCCCCTGAGTCCTTCTGCATGGCTGCTGTGGTTCCTTCTGAGTTTCACATAAATAATGGACATGAGTGGAGAAGGCTGGTCATGAGAGAAGCAATTGGCTTCATTTGGGTGCCTTCAAGTTCCATCTGTCCACACTTTATTTCATGAAATTAAGATCAGTCTCCACCTGCACCAAGAAACATACTCTCTTATTTCTCCTGGAATATGTGGAGTTTTCTTAATTTTGCCTCAGTTCATGAGAACATGTGTAAGAAAAATATGTCACTTTCCTCTAAGTGTATTGAAAGAAAATGCCAGTGCAGACCCAACGATCTGTAGACAGTGGCTGGAGACGGCAGAACTACATTCAGGCCAGGCCCAGGGCTTCTAGCCACACCAGGCAGGTCCATTTTTATGTGAAATCACTAAGATTCAAATGTCGTCAGAAACTGATTTCAAAATACTTTTGCATGGGGTAAGTCAATCTAAACACTAGCGTGAACTTCTGCTCCCAAACACCTCTCCAAATGTCCTTGGGAGCTCAACCCATCCTACATACTCTCAGTGGGGGAAGCATCTGCAGCTACTTCTGCTTTCACTCTGCCATAGCCTCCGAGTCTGGAAAATGCAGTCTGCTTCCTGCTCGGACAGGCAGAGGCTCAAAACGCCCCATAAGCTAGAATCTCACGAGATGCCCTGGCACCCAGCCGCGGCACCTTGGCAAGATGGTTGTGTGTCTTCTCGGTATGACACGATGCACCCAGAGGAGCGGGTGCCCCACCCCGTACCCCTGTAATGAACGCCCAGTTCTGACCGTGAGGCTGCTCCTGTCACTGGTGTAGGATGGTCGCACTGACTTGGGAGCTTGTGAGGGCAGGGCCCAGAGCACCTGGCCTAGCACCTGACACAGGGCAGGCTCCCAGCGGTGTTTGTTGAATGAAGAATTCAATTCACCCATCTACTTAGGAGGCTGAGGCAGGAGAATCACCCGAACCCGGGAGGCAGAGGTTACAGTGAGCCAAGATTGAGCCACTGCGCTCCAGCCTGGGTGACAAGAGTGAAACTCTGTCTCAAAAAAAAAAAAGAAAGAAAGAAAGAAGTCACTTTAAGTCACTTTCTTATCTCATGCTCAGCTGGCCCAGTCTCCAGCCCACCTGGCAGGAATGTTTTCCAGGTCATCTAGGTGAGGAAGGTCACTGTACTGCCAATCAGAAAAAATGAGCCCCACTCCAGCAGCTTTGATGTCCTGTTCCTCACTCGGGTGCGGGGCCTCCTCCAAGGTCACCAAGCCTGGGACTCTTCTGTCCTTAACACTGCACCCTCAGGACCAGCCAGGAAGTTCGCGGGATTCACTCCTCACGTGAATGCCTTTAGTGCAAGTCACAAGAAACTGCCAAACTCCATCATTAGGCAAAATTTTTAAAAATTTGAAGATAGGGAGGATTCGACACACGAATTTGTTTATTGGCCATACATAGAACCGTGCACCCAACAATTAGAAAATAGCCATTCTTTTCAGCATGCATGCAACATTTATAACCCCCAAATGGTCACACACTGGACCATAATATAAGTCTCAAAAATTTCAAAGAAAAGGTGACATATAGACCATATTTTCTTACCACAATGTAATTGAATTAAATGACAGAAACAAAAATACATGATAGAAATTTCCATCGGCTTGGAAATTTTAAAACATTTCTAAGTAACTCATAGATGAAGAAAAAATTACAATGAAAATTACAAATAGCTGGAAGTGAATGAAAATGAAAATTACAAATAGCTGGAAGTGGATGGTAATGAAAATGTTGCACATCTGATTTTCTAGAATGCAAGCCAGGTAATAATTAAAAGGAAATGCATAGATGCAAATACTTAGAAAAGAAGAACTGAAAAAGGAATGAGATAAGCATCCAGTCTGAGGAGTTTGAGGGGGAAAAAAAAAAAAAAGCCCAGAAAAAAAGGCAGAAGAAAGGAAGCAATAAATATGAGAGCAAAAATGAATGAACCACAAGCAAGCAAAGATACAATGTGGAGGATCAACACATCTTAAAAGTTTTTTCTGAAAAAACTAATAATGTGAAAAATTCCTCACAGAATGGATTAAAAGAAAAGACAAAAATAAATAATATTAAGAATAAATAAGTCCAAAAAGGTAGCAATAATGGCATTATTAGCAATCTTATGCCAATGAATTTGAAAACTTTGATGAAATGGACACAATCTCAGGAAAATGTAGCTTACTGAAATGCAATAGACAAAAACAGCAAGACAGAAGAGTCTAGATGCCTTTCAGTAAATTGAATCAGATAGTTAAAAATCTTGCCACAAAGAAAATATCATTCCAAACTATTTTACAGAATTTTACAAAAATTTTAGAAACTTTAAGGACTAGGAAATTACAATTTGAACAAATTAGTTCAGATAATAGAAATAAAATGAGAATTATCTGACAGTTCTGTGAGCCTAGCATAATCTTTTTACCAAAACCAGGCAAGAAGAAAGCAAGAAAATAAAAGTATATCCCAATCCCAGTAAATAACATAGAGGCCAAAATCCTTTTAAAAATTACCAAATCAAATGTAGTGATGTATATGTACATATAAAGGATAAACTATTATGACCAAGTCATTCACCACTTTAATGGATTTAAACAGAAAATAAGTTAAATTAACTTAATACATACAGAAAAACATTTGATAAAATCCATGATCCATTCATGATAAAAGCTCCTAATAAACTAGAAATAGAAAAAAGCTTTTTTAATCTAATGAAAAATTATCTGCTAAAATATAACAGCAAGCGTCATCATTATGGTGAACCACACGGAGGCAATCTCTTTAAAATTAGGAACAAGATGCCCTTTATCACTATTTCTATTCAAAACTGTCTAAGGTCTAGCTAGTATAATTTTTTTTAAAAAAAGAAATACAAATAATGAGGATTGGGAAGGAAGAAGAATGTTGATATGTTTGTCTACACAGAAAGCCTTTAAGACTCCAAGACTAATTGTTAAAAATAATAATATGGCTTAATACAAGGTCAATATTTTTTAAAATCAATTTAATTTGTATATACCAGTAACAAAAAGAAAACAAGTTATTAAAAATATAAAAATATAAAAATATTTAAGAAATATAAAATTACACAACCACTATTCCATAATATATACATATTTTTAAATAACATGTACCTGATAAATACGCACAATTTTGTTAATTAAATAAATACATAAATGCTAATAATAATAATTAGACCACATGACCAAAATAATATATACACATATTTAAGGAATATAATAAATATATAATACATTTGTTTTATATATATGAATAATGAATCTAACAAAAGTTGCTCAAGACACATGGAGAAAACACTAGTGCACAGCATTAAAGAGGATCTAAGTAAGCAAAAAGTGTGTCACCATGGATAGAAAAACTCAAAAATCCTTAAGTTGGGGATTTTCATTTTCTCAAATGAATCTACGGTGTCAATACCATGTTCCAGTCAACTTCATTAGTAGTCAGAGAAATGAAATGAAGACCACAGTGAGACGCCATTTTACACTTTCAGACTGGCAATAATAAAAATCTTGGGTAATATTAAACGTAAGTGAGGATGTGAACATATATGGTGTAACATCAGCAATTTTTTATTCTTTGGTAAAGTTGAAGATTAGTGTATCCTGTGATTCAACAGTACTCCTCCTGAATATATGCCCAGGGACTCTCTCACACTTGTACATTCAGAGACATAGAAAAGAACATTCATAGAGCATAATTGGTCACAGCAAAAAAGACCTTAGAGGAACCATGAAATCTATCAACAGGAAAATGGATGAATAATTTATGATACATTTTTATAATGGAATAGCATATAGCTATAAAATGAATAAATGACAGCCACCTAGGACAATTTGGATAAGTCTTAAAAACAGCATTACATGAAAAATCAAATTGTGAAAGAGGATAAATAGAATTACATTAATTTTATGAAGCCCGGTACCAAGCAAAACTATATAATAAAGAACCTAGAGATACATATATATTCTTCATTAAACAGTATTTTTAAAAATCTAGAAAATGATAAACACAACATTCCAGAGAGATTAATCTCTCAGAGCAAGGCAGAGGGAAGGGAGAGGAAGGAACACACAGTAAGATGCAGAGGTAATGGTCTGGCTCTTTAACCGTGAGGTAGGTGCATGGGTATTTGTTTTGTTAGTAGGAAGGTCAGACTCTGAGTTTTTCCTAAAGTCCTGGTTTATGCCCACTATCTTAATACAATAATAATAGCATCCCCTTTCACTCTCAAAGGTCTGGCAAAGGTCCTTATTCAAAACCTACATATATTATGGAAAATTTGATGTTTATTGAAGATGGCATAATTAAGAAGTAACTAAAACAAATATTAATTCCAGCAAGGTTGTGTTGATAGACATTGTAACGGTTTCACTCATTCTAGCAATTAGCAGTTCTAGCTTTAAAAATTTACCCCAATTTTGTCCCATTAATTCTACTTTAAGGGACATAGTTCAAGGAAATAACTGAACAAAAGTATATGAATGGATATGTAAGGATGCTCACTACCGAATTATTTGAAATTGAAAGTCAAAACAAGTGAAAGACAGGAAACAACCAAAATTAGCACACATCTGACACAATGGTAACCAAGCAAAAGCGTGTTCACCGGGAAATGAGAGTTCCTTTCTCATTACCACCTCGTCTGACTTCCAGTAAGCAAATGGGTGTGGATACCTGCTTCCAGGGAAAGAAGAAAGCTGAAGATTGGAAGCAGACAAGGTCAATGGCTGCAGCCCATCTGTGCAAGAACTTTTGCAATTAAAGAACAGTGTTACCTTGTGTATAAGTTCGTTCTCATGCTGCTGATAAAGACATACCTGAGACTGGGTAATTTATAAAGGAAAGAGATTTAATTGACTCACAGTTCGGGATGGCTGGGGAGGCCTCAGGAAACTTACCATTACAGCAGCAGGGGATGCAAACACGTCCTTCTTCACATGGCAGTAGCAAGAAGTGCAGAACAAAGGTGGGGAAAAGCTCCTTATGAAAGCATCAGATCTAGTGAGAACTCACTATCACAAGAACACCATGGAGGTAACCACCTCTATGATTCTATTACCTCCTACCGGGTCCCTCCCATGGCACGTGAGGATTATGGGAACTACAATTCAAGATGAGATTTGGGTGGGGACACAGCCAAACCACATCACCTTGGCCCATAGTTAGCAGAAGATATGACTTAAAAATAAGAATACGTGTGCATTTAGGGGGAGTCTAGAGGGAATCATACACATAAATATGACCCAATCTTACCATAAATACACATGTATGTGTTGCTTTTTTTTTTGTTTGGAGACAGAGTCTCTCTCAGTCGCCCAGGCTGGAGTGCAGAAGCGCGTTCTCGGCTCACTGCAAGCTCCGCCTCCCAGATTCACGCCATTCTCCTGCCTCAGCCTCCCGAGTAGCTGGGACTACAGGTGCCCGGCACCGCGCCTGTCTAATTTTTTTGGGTTTTTAGTAGAGACAGGGTTTCACCGTGCTAGCCAGGATGGTCTCCATCTCCTGACCTCGTGATCCGCCCGTCTGGGCCTCCCCAAATGCTGGGATTACAGGCCTGAGCCACCGCGCCCGGCCTGTGCTGTTTTAATACTCTTTCCTGATTATAAAAATTCTCTCTTAGCTTTTACATACACATGGCTTCATTTCTTTCCCTATCTCTGTATGGCTATGCACACTTCTGTTGCTAACCCAAGAATAATACTGTGGTTCTAAATTTTCCCAAATATGTCCAGGTCATGGTAAAAAAGCATAAAGTCCATTAAAGTACAAATGTAAATTTCATTGTTAACGTAATCAATTCTGAAACAATGACATCACCAAAACCCATGGGCAACTTTCACCCTCAGTTTTTTTCCAATGCCTCATAGGAGCCAAGGAGCTGGTGAGCCACTGAATGGACTTTGGGGAAGCCATGGACCAAAGCCATGTTCGAAAACACAAAGGGTTAAAGCCCAGGAGACCGGGCCCGGGCCTCCCAGCCAAGGAAACCGAGGCATGGCTTTCTGTGAGCCCAGCTCAAAGGGATGCTGGAGGACAGAGCAGCTCTTTCAAGCTGGGCATCCAATTTCATCCATATTTGGCTACCTGAAGGCTGTGTGAAATTAGGAAACTATGGCCCATACAGTATTTTCCTCACTGTTGAAAAGAGGACCTTCATTCTCAGCCCCTATCTCTTAGAACGTTGCAAAAGTTTGCATTTATCGAGTTTGAAGAACAGCAAAGCAAGCCACCCAGAGGCCTTGTTTCTTTATCTCAACCGTGAGTAAAAGAGGTCCTGATATCTGGCCATCTTATATCATGCAGGAAGCATCTTTGAGAACACTACCAACTATTGGGGATCCCACACCCCCACCTCATTTTCTCAGGAGTAATAAACATGTTTCTTGGCTTCTCTGCCTAGGAAATGAGCCTCAAGTCAATGACAAATTCTCAATTTGGTTGGGATTCAGCTCTGGAATCACAAGAATTAAGTATAGACAACAATTTACTTTGTATTTAAAAGTGTCATCTTATAGGTAAAAATTCTGAAAATGCACCTACATGAAAAATGTCTTCTTACACAATCTCAAAGACCTATCTACTTGGTCAATAGTCATATCAGGATATATTGTTTACTAAGTAGTAAGACTTGGGATGGAAAAGAATAAACAAATGCTGGAGAGAGAAACGGTCTTGGGGTTAAGTGAGGCTTTTAAAAAGGAAATTCAGAGTCAGCTGTAAGGTAGTGATTAAGAGCACAGACTCAGGGGCCAGATGACTTTGACCCTAGAACTAATCTTTGTCTTTGTTTCTTCATTTGTAAAACAGAAATAAAAATGTGCTCATAGGGTTGTTACGAAGATAAAGTGAATTAATAGTTCTGAACATCGACTAACACATAGTAAATTTAAGTGTGTGTTGTCAATGCTATTGTTGTTGTTTTTTGCAATGTTGATTTACAAAAGCTAGCTCAATTTTGAGTGACCTATAAGATGAACACGACAAATCTATACTGGGAGATATAATGGATGACTTAAATAAATGGACACTTATCACAGGTTCCTGAATGGACAGGCGTAGGGTCCCTGGTAGACCAGCACAGGGCTTCTCTCGGAGAAGTGAGAAAATGGATGAAACCCTAGGATCTAAACTGAAAACCATGAGAAACTCTTGAGAAGACAGAGGCAGCTGGGCATCAGTGTGCGCGGTAGGAATTGGCAGCCAGGAGCAGAAGAGGCCAGGCACCCTGCACCAGGTTCAGGCTGGTGGGAAGTCCTCTACTTGACCTACTCTCACCCCACTTGCCTGGAGGAAGCAAAAGAATAGCAGGGCAGCCCAATGCCAGGTGGAGGTGACGTGTTCACAGCAGGAAGACACCAGAGTAGAGGAGACCAATACCAACAGGTGAAAGCCAACTGGCCACTCCCGGAGCCTTTTTTGACACTGCCTCCATCTTGCCACACTCTCAGGGCACGCATGTCCACAGCGTTGCTGCAAAGAAATAATAACTGAGAGCAGGGCCACGTGGAGTTTCTGAGCAGCCCCATGAAAAGAGATAAACTTTAAGCCTTAGCGGGTGGGCTTAGGTGTCCAAATAAGGAGTGTCTGAACCCAGATCCTAAAACCAGAGGAATGACACTCAACATGCTCTCAACTCCCTTAACAAGGCACCAGTGGAGCCGGGAGGGTGCTGGTCCTTTAGTGCGGATCACCAACCAGCACAGCCGATGGTCCTAAAATAATATGAGTTCACACAGAAGGTAACGGGGCATCTGAAGTGAAAAGTGAAAAACTAAACAGATCATGATGAATTACAGTTAATGGAACGGGTAGTAAAACAAGTAATTTAACATAAGCACACAAAAATACGCAAGGAGAAGAGAGACTGTTGGAAACATTGAGCAGGAATGAGCAGTCATAAAAAATAATTAGAGTCACTGAGTATGAAAGTATGTAAATAAGGAACGCAATGGAGGAGATAGAAGAAAGAACATAGCAGAAAATTCATTACTGAGTTCTCAAAGTTCAGGTTTTCCTGAAATCTCTCAGAAAACACCAGAAAGAAGAATAAGAGAATGGAAAGAATAAAATAAATATCAAGAAGAGGGTGAATCACGAGGTCAGGGGTTTGAGACCAGCCTGGCCAACATGGTGAAACCCCATCTCTACTAAAGATACAAAAAATTATCCGGACTTGGTGGCACATGCCTGTAATCCCAGCTACTTGGGAGACTGAGGCAGGAGAATCGCTTGAACCTGGGAGTCGGAGGTTGCAGTGAGCCAAGATTGAGCCATTACACTCCAGCCTGAGCAACAGGATGAGACCCCGTCTCAAAAAAAAAAAAAAAAAGAAGAAGAAGCTTGGAGTAAAAGTGTCAACATTGAAATACATGGAGAATTAGAAAAAGATAAAAAAGTTAAGAGCATGAAGGATATTTGAATAAATAATAAATTTAATTTATCATAGAAATGGCTCAAAGAATGTTAAAAAGGATATATAAGGAAGCAAAACATCTATGTGTGTTTTACTAAAATTTAATAACATCACAGAAAAGAAAAAAAAGAACATTCTAAGACTTTTAAGAGAGAAAATGAACATCACTGACAAGGGAAAATGAATGTGTCCATAAAATGGAGAGTTAAAGTAAAAGAACTTAAAACCAAAAATTTTATATCTGGCCACACTCTCATTTAAATGCAAAGATAAAATACAGTCTCAGTCATGCAAAATGTCAGGATCTCTTTGAAAGGACTCAGAAGAAATACTTCACCAGAAAAGAAAAATTTAAGAAGGCAAAGAAAGATACTAGAAATTAGTGTTAAAACAAAAACAAAAACAAAAATTTCAAGTCTATTACCCAAATGTGGAATTACCAAACAAATAGGCAAAATTTGTATGCTTTTTATAAAATCCCTCTTTTCTCCATTTTCATTTTCCCCACTGTTTTCACTTTTAAAATAATTATGGACATACACATACACATATTTCAAGAATTAAAATTCTATATGATATTAACATGGAGGTGAAGATAGAATGTCAGATGGAAGTTAACTTATGCTAATGAATTTATCTTATTCCAATAAAGACACAGATATTGCAAAACTCAATAAATTAATGGGGAGAAAAACATCTGGATGGATTATAATAGGCTAGGGATAAACATCAGAATCATAAATAAAAATGGACTGCTTAAGTTTTAAACGAACAAAAGCAAACTCAGCCTGTCCAAGGAAACCTAAGAAAAGAGAAAAAGAACAAATGACAAAAAGCATAGTAAAGGGAAAAATAAAAGAATACTACAAAAGTAAATTATGAAATGATTATAAAATAAGTAAAATAAATATGAATGGAAAGAATATTTTTGTGACTTTGGAGTAGATAAAGAATTCCTAAGTAAAATCTAAAATACCTAACAGAGAAAACTGATAAATTGCACCTCATTAAAATTAAGAAATTTTGTGCATCAAAAAAACATCATTAAGAGTAAAAATAAAACCCAGAGTGGGAGAAGGCATTTATAATGCATGTATTTGACCCAGACCTCATCTCCAGAATATATATGTAGGGAGAATATAGCAAATATTCCCTGGAATCAATAAAACAAGACAAGCAACTCAATAGAAAAATAGGCAGAGGACTTGAGGAGGCACTTCACACACACACACGCACAGACACACACACACACGCACACACACACACAAAGACATCCAAATGGCCAAAAAATATATGAAAAAGTGCTCAATTTCATTTGTTAGCAGGGAAATGCAAATTAAAATTACAATATGATGCTGCTGTATACCTACCAGAATAGCTAAAAGGACAAAAACAGAAAATTCCAACGGTTGGTGAAAATGTCAAGCAAACACATTGCTCATATACTGCTGGTAGGAGGGTAAATTGGTACAATCACTAAAATATTTGGCAATATGCATGAAGGTCAGATACACACATACATACACACACAAACACACACACACACTGACCCAGCAATTCCACTTCTATGTATATACCCAAGAGAAATGTGTGCATGTGTATGTTCACCAGAAGAAATATATTAGAATGTTCATAGCCCAAACAGAAATAGCAAAAATCTGGAAATCATCACTATGCCTAATAATTAAGTAGGTAAACAAATTATATATTTACACAATTGAATTGTGTATAGTAACAGACAGGCACAACCAACATCTTTACACAACAACATAGATGGGTCTCACTAATATAATACTGTTCAAGCAAAAGAAGTCAGATAGGTTACGTAAAGTACAAAAGGAGGTCGAATTAATTTCTGCACTGAAAAGCCAGGATAGGCTTTCTGCTGGGGTGGGAGTGATTGAGAGGGAGCACAGGAGATCTGGGGTACTGGTAATGAACTGGGAGCTCTACACAGTGTACTCTTTTGTGAAAATTCTTCTGGTATGTACCTGTGTGTATACATTCCCTGCATGTATATTGAATATGCATTCCCCGCATGTGTACTGAACTTCAATAAAAATTGAAATATATAAATGGAGACACCTCATAATTATAAAACTATTAAAAATTTATAAAACAACTTACATGAAAATTTATAAAATGCCCCAATCTATTGTCCATGTGTTGTTAAACAGAGATATATTTTTTAAAGACATTCATAAAAGATGACGATAAGGAACAACAAATGTAACACACACATATAAAAACAAGGTGGAAGTTTTAATATGGGATAAAACACAATTTAAGATGCATATTACATGAGGAAAGATGAATTGAATATTACACATATTGAATATTATACATATGAATATTATACATACATAAGTAAAGGAAATATAAGGATCAGGCACATGTAGGCACCTAAAAAGTAATCTCAAATACATAAGGCAATAACGGAAAGAACCATAGGGAGAAATAAACAGGTTTAGCTGGAGAATGTCATACATCTATTTCTGAAACTGAGAGATCAAGTAGACAAAATAAACAGAAGTTGGACAATTTGATTAACACTATAAATAAGGTCATACTAATACATTTATACTCAACAAAGAGAGAATACAAGTCTTATGACTCATCATTTCCTCTTACATCTCATTGACAAGAACTTTTTAATATAATTGTACCTAACTGCAAAGAAGTTGGGAAATATTATCTTTCACTCACATGTCCTATGTAAAGCTGAGAGATTTGTTACTGAGGTTAGTAGAGGAGAAAGGAGACCCACAACAGAAATGATTAACAAAACACTGGTTATTTACAAAGACTAACACAATGGACATCTAGCAAGACTTACAATGGGGAAAGAAGAAATAATGTACAAATAAATAAATAAGATACCAATAGTTTAAAATATAATTTTATAAAGATTTACAACAATAAAATTAAGAACCTTAAAGAAATGGACAAAAATTTGTAAAAATATAAAATGTCAAAATTAAAATGAGAAAAAATAGATAATTTAAAGATACAAAAGCCATTAAAAATTGAAAAGGTAATCAACGACATTCTTCCTTTAAAAAGTCCATGTTTAGATGAGCCTTATAATTATTCTCTACCAAATTTTACAGGAACAAATCATTCTTACAGAAATTTCTACAGTAAAAAAAGTAAAACCTATTCAACTTATTTTTAATAAAAGCTCTTATCAGCTGGGTGTCAAAACCAGATAAGAGAAGAACAAACAAAGATATTCACATATGAATATATATATTTTTATATTAACCAATACAATTCTACTGCTTATTTAAGACAACTAATAAACTATACCAAAAAAGTTTGTTTCAGAAATTCAAGAATGGTTTGAAATCAGAAAGTCAATCAATGTAGTTCCCTATATCTGTAGATCAAAGGCAAAAAGTTATATAATTTTCTGAATAGATGCAGAAAGTACATTTAATAAAGTTCAAAACCTGTTTATCATTTTTAAAAACAAAAAGAGTTCTTGATGTCACAAAAGAAGAAATGAAATTGCCATTACTTCCAGATGAAACAATTATCTGAATAGAAATCTCCACAGCATTAATATACAATTATAAAAACTAATAAAGAAGTTAAGCTAGATATTTGAACACAAAGCAGCCATATAAAGCAATAGCTTTCTTTTAAGACACCAAAAATAAATTCAAAAATATTTTCAAATATTAAGACATCAGGCTCAATAGTAACAAATTTTATACTATCTGGAAATTTAATGAAGAATGCGTAAGTCATTTGTAGAGACATAAATCTCCAATGAATGACATTAAAGAAGACTTGAATAAATGCAAAGAACATCACATTTATATTAGGGACAATTTAACGTTCTAAAGATGATAGCTGTCTGAAATGCATAGTTTAGATATAATGACAATAAGAATTCCAGGGGAATGTTTAGGAGCCTCATATGCTGATTTTAAACCTTATATAGATCAACACAAGTTGAAGAATAGCTAAGATGTTTTTAAAAAAGAGACTGAGTGTGAGGTAGGAATGAGGGTTGTTGGTGGAGGGTACCTTGCCCTACTAGATGCTAACCCCTACTAGGTGATAGTGAGAATAATGAGATTATTATGATGAGATTATTATTATTAGATGATGATGATTCTTTTGTATAGTAATGTATTTTTTTCATTGTTCTTCATTCCTTCCCACATCTCGAAACTTCCATCTGCGAGCATTTTCCTTCTGCCTGAAGAATACCTTTGTATATTTTTCAGTGTGAGTCTGAAGCGGACAAATTCTGTATTTTTCCAAAAAAAGCCTTTATCACTTTCATTTGCATGGGATATTTTTTGCTAGATATCAGCAGAATTAAACAGAGGCAATAATTTTTCTTTATCATTTGGAAAATATTGTTTTATTGCCTTTTTTTGTTTATGGGGACACCTCATAATTATAAAACTATTAAAATGTATAAAACAAATTATATGAAAATTTATAAAATGCCCCAATCTGTTGTCTATGTGTTGTTAAACAAAAACATAATTTTTAAAGACAGCTATCTACAGTGTGAAAGCTATCTAAAATGTGGGAAAGCTAATTTAAGAAAAGGAACATAAACTTTGGTTCAAAAGTGAATATTTATTTAGAATGAGAGAATAAATCACAAAAAATTACAAATTTATAAAAAACTAAAAATAATACAAATATCAAAAATCTTAAAAAGGCAAAATAATATTTTATTAATTAACTGCCTAAAAAGACTAGAATACATTTTCCTCCATTTCTTTTTTTTGCTACATATTTTTTGTGTATCTTTGTATAACTATCTTTTATAAAGAGTTTGGAAAGTTCTTGTAACATGATTGGAATTTATTTTTTGTTACTGATTGTTTATAGCAGTTTCTTTAGTGCCACTCTTACTGGTAATGTAGAAAAAAAATGTTTATGATTGTTGCCAAAATTGGGGAAACCCTTATCAATTTTCTCTCACATATTAGATATAAGATGTGGAAGAATTTTCATTGACTAGATTCTGCTTCTGTATGTTCCAAACCTTGTGTTTGCTCATTCCTTTTTTTGTTTTTCTCTACTATCCACATTCTTCCACTGCCAACCATTACAAGGCACATGCAGACTTTAATGCAACCTTTGACCTTATACCTCTGTGTGGTACTGAGAACTGTTTCTAAACCATAAGGATATATGTGAAAGTAACCAAGAACCACACAACTATATCCCATTAAACCAAAACTAAATAAATCCCCAACTCACTTTCACATCTGCCTGATTCCCAAAACTCCTAGAACTTCTCTAACACCACCCATCACAGTGATTAGTACATGCAGGGAACTTGGAATGGAAAAGGAGTGGTCTTAACAGTTAGAGTTAAAATTTCTTACTAGCAAATTTTATAAGAGCTTTTGACCACATAAGCAAATGCCCAAGAAGGTCCCATGTAAGTGAAGAACACTGAAGTTTAAGCCTCATTGCTATCACCAAAATGTATCTCTGGCAGCCTATCTTATTTTTGCCCCTTCATAGATTATTTTTCTTCTTTTTCTGTCTACCTTTAATCTTTTTATTTGTCTTTCATTTTCAGCAATTTTACTCTGATGTGCTCAAGTATAATTTTCTTTTGATTTATCCTGCTTGGAGTTTTCAAGACTTCTTAAACATGAAACTTTAATTTTTTTGTTAGTTAAAGAAAATTCTCAGCCATTATCTTTAAAATATCATTTCTGTTTAATACTGTCTATCCTCTCCTTCTGGTACTCTATAATTTTCATGTGATTGAAATTTATCACAAGAATGATTTTCTTAATTCTTTTTTATACTTTCCAATTCTCTACCAATGTTCACAGTTTTATCTTTTATTTCTTTGAGCAAAGTAAGCATAGTTCTTCCAAAGTATATATTCTGGTTCCTGAATCAACTATGGGTCTGTTTTTATTGTATGTTGTTTCTCTCTCTTTTTTTTTTTTTTTTTTTGCATATGTGTGTGTGTGTTTGTGTGTGTGTGTGTGTGTGTTCTGAAACACAACACAGAAAATTCTGTGTCTTCTTTTATGTCTGGTCATTATTTTTTAATGACTCTGACATTGTAAATTAAAAATTATAAAATTACTTTAACCCTGGGACAATGTTATCTTCCTTCAAATGGATTCATGTTGCTTTTGACAGTCTTCTAGATTTCCCTAGCAAAACTGCAACCCCTAAATCCAATTTCAGAGATGATTATGAATTAAAGTTGGGTTTCAGACCATTCAAGGACCAGTTTGTTTCTGGTTGACCATTCTTCTAGGGATTAGTCCTTCTGCATCCTGACCCAAACCTGGGAGGGTTACCAGGGTTCCTCTTCCTTGGCAGGTTCTGAGTTCTAGCCCTCAAAGCTATTTGCAGCTTTACTCACTTCTCAGCTTCTCAGCCACCTCTTGTGGAATTGAAAGATGCCTCTAGAAGAAAAACTTTTAAAAGTCCAAGTTCATTTTTCAGTTTTACCTCCTGAGCTTATTCTCATAACTCTTCACTCCCTTGTTATCTCTCTGCTACCTTCAAACACATGTTTTAAAATATATTTTTATTTATTTTTTCTAGGCATTCCTAATGGGAAGAATTAAGGTCTGAATTATCTTGTCTATATTTTTGAAAGTCCAAGTCCCCCAAAGCCAAACTTGTTTCAGTGTGCTATGATATTTGTAAGTATGATGACACCTTCAAAGCTCTCTATTCAAGGAGATGAAAAACCTCAAACAGATGGATTTCATGGAATTACTAACCAGCTGCTGACTACTCAAAATATTCTAATTATCTATATTAGTGTGGATTGATCAAGTATTGAACTCTTTTAGTGCAGAAATCCAGGCCACGATCCCTAAGCAATCTTCTGGTGGCAAGACCTTCTCTAACCCATATTTCTATCTAAGCTAAGATTCCCAAAACTAAGCAAAGCTTAGGATGCACATCCACACCTAAATTCATCATCCAAGGCTTTGCGCCTCTCTGCCCATGTGCAAGAGATTCCAGATCCTGAGCATCTGCCCAGTGTCAGTCTGTCCCCACCCATCCTAGACATTTTTACTTAAGGGAATCTCAGCCCACATGCTTCCTCCCTCTCCTTGAGCTCCCTCCCCACCTGTTAGTTGCAGCTCAGGATATATACGTTTAATTAATTCGGCTTTACCTCCAACCGGTAAATAGTGGGAGAAGTGTCAGATTTACATGGTGGATAAATAACGAGGGATTTCTCAAGAGATTCTGTCCTGGTGAAAGAGGGTAACTGTAATGTTCAGCTGTGAGTAATTGTACCTAATATAATCCTAAATGATTTTTCTTCTGTAATTTCATTAGAGTTTAGAAATTTAATTAGATTTTGAATCACTCTGAAATAAAGTAGCAAAACACCGAGAGACTGAGAGCAGTGGTTATTTTGTCCTTTGAGGCCACATTCTTGGTCTCAAATTGGCATGTCTTCATTAGGAGGAAGTTTGCAGAACTTCTTGATATATTATTGTCTTTCAGAATGGACTCTGAATAGGTCTTTGGAGAGCATTAGAAGAGTACACAATTATTATGCACGCTCTTCTTGAGGTTTAAGATCATCTGCCTTGCATATACTTAATAAAAATATGTCTCTAAAGTTGTTTAAGAAACTGTGGAGATAGGAAAGATGTTCCTTGAACGCCCCAATGCTGTTCCTGGATTATTAGCAACTACCTGTACATTATGATGCAGTGAGGGGCTGTTTGCTTAACTTTAATGATTATGTAAGGTTTATGGTTATTTTTATTGCTACAACATATGAACTGTCATGGTGGCTGTAATTAGAGGCAAGCTAAAGTGTTACTGTTACTATCCTCTGGGACCAGGAGGGAATGACTTCCTTTGTATCAACTTTGCCTCTGTGCAAAAGTTGTCAAAAAAAAAAAAAAAAAAACTATATGAACTTTTCTTACCTCAAAACAGGTTATGACAGAGAAAAAAATGAAAATAACATTAGAACTTCAGACCAACAGCTTGCACCTAACGAAGCTGCAAAAAAACCAATCTTCTGTCCCCTGATTGTTTGCATTTGTTTAATTCTCTGAAGGGCCATTGCCCAGATCTTTTCCCAAAGACCACCCAAGTGGCACAGGGATGGCGGAAATGCTCTATGTCTCCAGCACTGTGCTGCTGCCTCTACCCAGGCATCTTCTCTGCATCCCAGCAGGAGGCTGAGAAACTCAGGACTGATTGGGATGTATGGAGAAAAGAGCTCAGAGGCTCAGGCAGCCTGGACCGGAGATTCTGGGCTACAGAGAAAAAAGACAGAAGCAGCAGGAGATGAAATAGGTCAGACAATCCGACTACATGGTCTGTCTGAAGAGGGCTGGTGTGGATAGGAAGCTGAAGACACAGTTATCAGCTCAGGAGATCTGAGCATCTTGTGGCCTGAATATGAGGATCCCTGCTGGGCAGCGGGCGAGAGGAGAGGAATTCTGGAAAAAGGAGAAGCGTGGGAGGTGCTCCTGGGAACACTGGGATTAGGGAATGGGAGCCTGGCCTCAGGGGGAGCCTAGCCACAGGCATCTCCACAAGGGCTGTCCAGAAAGACACAGCACATGGCACACAACTCCCCGGACTCCACATGGCATGCTGTGTTGTCATCCATCTTCTCCTCTGGACCGAGAGTTCTCCAAGGAGCAGGGATGTGTCCGATTCATTTTTTGTTTCTGCTGCACGCACAGCAGTGCCTGGTATACAGCAGGGACTCAATAACTGTTGAATGAATGAATGAATGAATGAGAAAATAGCAAAGAGAAGCCAAAGCCTACACTGCAAGGTGAATCTGAGGGAGGCCCACGGACGGTCATGCTGAGAGGGCCAGTTGGTAATTTTTAACAAGAGTTTTAAAAATAGCTGTGCTCTTTGATATGTGAACTGTATTTCTGTAGGTGTTTTATAAAAACATAACCCCAAATATGGAAAATAACCCTATGTACAAACGTCTTTACAATAGTGAAAAGTCAGAAATGACTCAGATGTTCAAAGAGGAGCATTCCAACTCACTTGACAGGATATAGAGCAACTAATAAAGTAATTTTTACAAAGTAATAACATGCAGAAGCCCATTTGGGGGGAAGACAGTGTACAAAATTTGTTTACACAGCATGCTCACAAAAATACATGGGAAAGAAAAAGGCTGTAATGAAATATAATAAAATGACAATAACAGCTGTATCTGGGCTATATGCCTAGGAGAGGATCTACGCCTCCTCCTTTCAATTTTCTGTAGTTTCCAAACTTTTATTAATGTCACAGCAGTGGTCCCACTTCTAAAAGAGCCTTCAGCCCCAGTCCAGCTCAGCCACCACTCAACGCCTGCCCCTGGCAGGACCTGCCATCTGGTGGGTCAGATGGCCCCAGCTGGGGTGTTTCCAGGAGAACTGTCCTTGGGTTCAGCCCTGCAGTGAGTTCTGCCCACAGAAACCTAAATCCAACCTCAGTGGAAATGTTCAGCAGCTTTAAGTCATGGAACTGCACTAAGCTCCGTGTATTTCTCCCTTGCTTTTGAGATTTTATTTCATTTTATTTTATGCAAGTTCCATTTGTGCCAAACTTCTGCCTTAGGTCCCAATCGGGACAATTATCTTCCACGTATCTGCATCCTGTCATTTCCACAGGAATTTAGTCCTATCACATCCTGCTCTGAGCTTTGCCTGCTTCTGAGCAGTTGGGAAGAGCTTTCTCAAGGGTCAAACGTTATAGTTTAGCATGGCCCTTGTGGTACAGGGGTGGCTTTATCCTTTGCTCTCCCCAGAGGTTTGTCTGGCAGATCACCTGTACTCTAAGCTATGTGTCCTCTTCTCGGTCATCTTTGCTGCGAGGAGCTGAGAGACACGAGCAGCTCGTGATGGAGGAGCTGATGCACAGAACAAGCTCTTGAGTGGATCATGAGCTCTAATTAAAGTTGGGGGTGGGAGAGATGCTAAGGGAGGACGCAGAGCCCAGGATCAAAAATAGACAGGCAAGAGACAGCTAGCAGTGTTTGCTTAGTGGAGGAGAAGCTGTCGAAAAAACAGAGGATGCTTAGCTCTGTCCTAAGCTACTGGGGCTGGGATTATAGAGGGGTCCTGGGTTTTGAAGCAGAGAATAATGGCTTTGGGTCCTGGCCATATCCCTTACCAGCTGTGCCTAGGAGCAGGGCTCATGGTGGCCTCTTGGTGCATGCTTAGGACTTCAGTAGGGCTCTCAGTGCATAGTTAGGACCTCCACCCAAAAGCCAGCCTCCCTGGGTCCCAGACTCTGAGTTCCCATTTATATACAGTGTCACCTTGGACCTGTCACATAACTTCCTTGGGCCTCAGTTTCTTCATCTGTAGGATCAGATTAATGAAAACAGTAAGATGTGCCTGGCACCGAATGAGCGGACAACTGCAAGGTGGCACAGCCTGTGTGTGCCACAGGTGGAGTGCTTGCTATTGAATCTAGCACAGCATTTGGCACACACAGGAACACCTCACCCTGACTCTCCCAGCCTCAGTCCTCCCTGACTTCCTGGGTGTATCAGAAGCAGACCTCATCTGTGGTTCTGTCCTTCCGAGTCCTCCTGGCCCCAAATCCGGCTGTCCTTGCTCTCGGCTTCTCAAGTGGGGTGGTTCTAGCTCCATGGTGGCCTTCCTGGAGCTGTCCAGCCTAGCTCTCATCTCCTATACCCCTACACCCCTCACCAGGTGAAAAAGGGGTTTCATGGACCCCTGTACCAGGGCTGACTACAGCCTGGGCACTAACAGCCTTCTCTCCAGACACAGACAGCAGAATGCTGGTGACAGAGACCCTGGGTCCCAGCTACTGTGCATCCTCACCTGGCCTTGCTTCTCCCCAACCCTACTCCTGGGCCCTGTAGTCAGGCAGCACATGGGGCTTACAGCTGGCTCTCCTCACCCAGGCTGCACAGGAGCAGAGCCCCCTCACTGGCTCTTCCCTTGTTCCCTCCATCTCTCCCATCCTTGCCCCCAGTGACAGCACAGCAGGCACACAGTGGGCAGGACACATTCTACCACTCCACTACATCCTGGCCCATGCAGCCGCTGAGCCAGGTGAGGTGTCGAATCCAGGATTATGGACCCCCAAAACGAGCCATGAGGAAGCCAGGGCCCTTCCTGCTAGAGCTGCTGGAGTGGAAGTCCATGAGCGAACATTCTAAGAAAATTTGACCCTCAGGCCTCTGCCTCCTTCCCAAGGCTTTCACAGGAATGAACAGGGAATTATTCATTCTTCAACCTGGGTGAGGAAGCCCTTCTCCTTGGGAACCCACACTCACATTGTCTTTGCTGTTCCCCAGAAGCATTATTTATTTTATTTTATTTTATTTTATTTTAGATGGAGTTTCGCTGTTGTCACCCAGGCTGGAATGCAATGGTGCAATCTCAGCTCACTGCAACCTCTGCCTCCCAAGTTCTAGTGATTCCCCTGCCTCAGCCTCCCGAGTAGCTGGAACTATAGGTGCTTGCCACCACTCCTGGCTAATTTTTGTATTTTTAGTAGAGAGGGAGTTTCACCATGTTGGCCAGGCTGGTCTCGAACTGTGATCCATCTGCCTTGGCCTCCCAAAGTGCTGGGATTACAGGTGTGAGCCACCATGCCTGGCCAGAAACATCATTTGTAATGGTAGCCATTAAAAATGTAAGGATGAGCAAATGAGCAGATGTTGGGTGCAACCTGATTTACCTTTTCTGAAAATCTATTTTCCCATTAGGAAGAAAATTGATAACAGTTTCAATATAGACTTAATAGAAGCCACTCATTGAATAGTTTTATTTGATCATTTTTTCCGGCATATACAAAATTACACAAAAGAAAAAAGAAATTTATTATACAGCTCCATGTACAAAGGGCTTGCAACTGGGGTCAGATCTTATTGCTTTTGGCCAAAAGCCCATGATAGAATTTAGACTGAAGAGTGTATAAGCTGTGATCCTCAGAGTGGTACATGGTATATTGGGGCCCCACTAGAAAGATCTTTAGCATTTCAAAGCTTGTTCGTAAAAGGAGTCTTCATAGTACCCACCGTGTTGATTTATCTGGGCTGTCTAAAAATCTCTTTAGCTCCAATGTTTTGAAAAGCCACTGCATAGAAAAAGTGGATCCAAAAGTGACGAGTCTGTCTGTATCAGCAGTTAGGAACCAGCCTTCTGTGGGATTGATTTCCCTGAGTGCTACTCAGAGTAACAAGGGATTCTGGGTGTAGATCTAGGACAAGAGACAATATGGGAATTCCACTACTTTCAGGATGGAGGTGACACCTATCCTGGCCTCTAACATTGAGTTGGGTTAGGAAAAAATCTTTTGATAGTTCAAATATGTTCCACCCTTCACCTTCAAAAGCATTTTCCCCTGCAAAACTGGTTTCTGTGATGTCTCAAAACCATGAGTGCCTTCTCTGTGCTCCATCGCCCATGGGCCTGCTGACTCCCCAAGAAACTCCTGTTCATGAAAACCCCTCAGGGGAGAAAGCACATGCTAGTAAGGCAGGGAAGGCACTAGAGTGTGCCCAGGTCCACTGGCCTGGGGCAGGTGAGGCCTGGGGGTAGGAAAGGACCTGCCTGTATCACACCATCAATGGTGGCCTGGCTCTGGCCGCTCTTCTCTTAGACCCATGCCTTGTAAGCCCCACATCAAGGTGACTTCTGCTTCTCCCGAGAAGGCCAATTTTTTCCTTTCAAAAGTGAATTTGATTTGAGAAAAGAGTAAAAGTTCACTTAGAGCCAAGTCTAGAAAAGGAGGTGAGCAGTCATGGGTGAAAGCCAGTCAGGTTAAAGGAGTCTCAGGCCAGGCATGGTGGCTGACACCTATAACCCCAGCGCTATGGGAAACCAAGGTGGGAGGACTGCTTGAGACCAGGAGTTTGAAACCAGCCTGGGCAACATAGTGAGACCCTGTCTCTAAAAATCTGGCTGGGCATGGTGGCACAGACCTGTAAACCCGATACTCCGGAGATTGAGGTGGGAGGATCACTGAAGCTGAGGAGTTTAAAGTTACAGTGAGTTATGATAGTGCCATTGCACACCAGCCTGGGTGACAGAGCAAGACCCTGTCTCTAAAAATAAAACGTTTAAAAGGGAGTCTTTCCTGTGATTACCTTATGAACAGCTTATTCCCTCTGAATTTCATTTCTGTAGAGTCCACGCTTGAAAACTAGTCTGTGATGTGACTGAAAGGGCCAATGTGAAATAGTTCTCAGGTTTGTCACCCGCCTATCCTATCTGTCTCTCAGGATGCGCCATGTAGCAAGGTACTGCTCTCTCATCCTTCTGTCCTTTCCGTACACAGTTCTGACCTCACCTCTGTTTATTTTCTCTCCTGAAACGGTACACACTTAAAGAAAAACACAAGTTCGATTTGATACAGACATAGACTGTCTTACAGACAGAGACTCCCTTCCCAGATCTTTGCTCTCTAGTCTCGTTTCACCAGAGTTAGCAAATATCTAATTCCCAGAGATGCAAACCAACAATTTGAGAACTGAAAATGATCTTTGTTTCACCTCTTCAATTGATCAAATGCTTGCCGAGGTCATGGAAAGAAGGCATTGAAATTAAATCAGACAGCCCCAGCTGGAATCCCGGCCTTGTCAACATCTCATGGAGAGCCAGACAGAAGGAAGGGTCCCAGGATGGAATGGAGGCAGTGTAGAAAAGGAAGTGACTTCCCACTGAGTGACAGGCACTAAGCTGGGCACCTTCACGTGCTCTGCTGTGTGGCGGATGCTGTAAGTGTCTCACTCCAGATCAGCATGGCACCTCCAGTTTGAGCCACAGCAAGTGGACAATTTCTAGCACACATGCTAACATATCCCAAGGTACAAGCCTTTGGTCTCTTTGCTTCTCTGCTTCTGAGCTTTCTCTGAAAGCACAGCATCTCACTCAGCTCATGTGCTGCCTGGAAATATGGGAAGCTGTGGCTTCCTAGAGCCAGTAGACACACACTCCAAACGTGTGGGTTTTAAACAGACAATTCTGGGTGACTCTTCTCAGAGGTTCCTGCAGAGCTGAGTCTCTGCTATCTATAGAAGCTGTCTTGCTAATACACATCTCACAGGTTTTTTGCTCCCTCACTCTCCCTGCTCCCTCACTGGCATCATCTCCAAGGCTCTGCTTGGGGGGAAGCTCAAACAAAAGCAACTCCAACAAAAACAGGAAGAGCTCTGCAATCTATATTCTTAGCTGTCTTCTCAGAAAGATGATTGCTCCAGAATCGCTTGAACCCAGGATGCGGAGTTTGCAGTGAGCCAGGATCATGACACTGCACTCCAGCCTGGGTGACAGAGTGAGACTCCATCTCGGAAAAGAAAGAAGAAGGAAAGAAGGAAAGAAAGAGAGAGAGAGAGAGAGAGAGAGAGAGAGAGAGAGAGAAGGAAGGAAGGAAGGAAGGAAGGAAGGAAGGAAGGAAGGAAAAGAAAATAAAAAAGAAAGAAAAGAATGCTGTCAAGTAAAAGCCCATTTTGTCTGCTGAGCCCCCAAATGATTTGGATGTGAATTCTGAGGAGAAGAATTTGAAGTCCCTGTGTTATCTGGGGCAGATGGGAGGAGGGAGGAGAAGAAAAAGAGAAGTCCCCCACCCTGCCCAAAGAAGTTAGGACCTCAAGGCAGAAATGGTGAAGAAAATGCAAGCTCCTGGGAAATCAGAATCTGGAATCATGCAAGGTTTTCATGACAAGGGATTGGGGTGAGCCATCTGCCACCCCACTGGTGGAGCAATGAGCTCCTCTTCCCCGCACGGCCCAGCTGAAGTCCTTCTAGTACTGCCAGGAGGCACCAGCTGAAGATATGAGGGATGGGGTTGGGAGGGCTGCAGAATTGGTCCACAGCAGGAACCAGAATCCAAATCTGGGCACCTCTGCCTCCAAAACCTGAGCTTTTCACAATGCCATGATGCTCCAACATAAAAACACAATTTAAAAAGTCAGTGAAGGGGTTAACCTATCAATAACATCTGTCTCCTGGGCGTTTCAAGAAAGACAGTTGCCCTGGAATGGAGCATTATTTCCATGTTGTATTTCCAAGCATACTGGTAACAATTTGGCCACTTGGAGTGGCTTTTCATGTTCCCTGAACTAGCTCTGGATGTCTCCTCTATTAATTGCTGGAGGGGAAAATGAGAGTTGTAGTGTCTAGTAAATGTGGAAATGAAGCCAAATGGCTGCTAAGACTATTAGTGCAGAGACGGTGAGGAGCGCACACCTCTGCTCCCTTGATCTTGTTTGGACTAAACAGAATCCTCTTTCTTATGAAGTGTTTCACCAACTTGCCTGAAAAGCTGGCTCAGCAGCGGGGTCTCTCCTTGTGTGCTGCACACAACAGCCAGAGCTGGGGGTCACTCTGCTGGCACCCAGACCCGCAGAGACCCTGGCTGCTCCAGTTGGAACCATTTTCCCTTCAGGCTCCCTGCACGCTACACGATCTGTCATTATCCACGTTCACCTGCCCCGCTCACAGCATGTGTTCTGAAGGCAGGGACAAGGCTCCTCACTTAGTCAGCCCAACAGATAACCGGTATAGAGAGCTTCTATTCCAGACACTGTTCTAATGACTTTTAAATATTAACTAATTTGTTCCTCAAAAGAAAAAAAAAAAGCAAGAAAAAACTCACTTAGGAAGTAGTGTCAACCACAAGCTGGCACTGTTAGTACTACCCATTTTCCACATGAGAAATGGAGGGATTGCTGCATTATCCTCCTTAGGTAACACAGCTGGTAGGGGAGAGGACAGCAGAGCTGAGATGTAAACCAAGGTGATCTGATTTGGAAGCTGGATCTTAGCCACTATTCTAGAGTATCTCTAACAAGGGAGAATCAATAGTGGTGGGTGGCATTGCATCTGATACCTTCCCCACCTGTCTGAGCATGGTGATGATCTGGAAAAACTTTTCTCAACCCCAGTGACCTAGTCCATTCAGGTTGCTGTGACACCGCACCATAGGTTGGGTGGCTTACAAGCGGACATTGATTCCTCACAGTTCTGGAGGCTGGAAGTCCCAGATCAAGGCACCAACAGGTTCAGTGTGTGATGAGGTTTTGCTCTCTGATTCATAGATTGTGCCTTCTAGTTGTGTCCTCACATGGTATTAATAAAAGGGGGAAGAGGGCCCCCTGAGGCTTCTTCTATAAGGGCATTAATCTCATTCATGAGGCTCCACCCTCATGACCTAGTCACTTTCTGAAGGTCCTACCTCCTAATACCATTGCCTTGGGGGTTAAGATTTCAACATATGAATCTTGGGGGACACACATTCAGATCATAGCACCAAGCCATTCCAGATCTGATAAACCTGTTTACACTCTGTACTGGAACCCCAGGAGCAAGGGGGAACCGAGTGGAGGGAGGTGAGATGTAAGCTCATCAGAGGGCCTATTAGGACTGGTCAGCACTGATCCAAAAGATCCAAAAGCTTCAGATGCCATACGCCATCCTTCACCCCGACTCAAGCTCAATTTTCCAATCTCTAACGTGGGAAAAAAGGATGTCTCAAAGGAAGTTAACTGGAACAGAATAAATACTGAGAAAACCACAGCTACGCACATCAAAGTAAATCTGTGGTAAATCAAAGACAAATAGAATATATTAAAGAAGTTAGAGAGGGGAGAATGTTAGATTACCTTAAGGGTCCAACAGTAAAACCAAACATAGACTTCTCCATAAAAATAATGGAAGCCAGTGGGTAATGGAACCACATCTTCAAAGTTCTGAAGGAAAATCAACTACAGACCTAGAATTCCATATCCAGCAAAAATAACAGCAAAATAAAAGTATTTTCAGGCAAACAAAGAGAGTGTATCATCAGCAGGCTGACAAGCAAGGGAAATGCCAGAAGGTTTTCTTTTGACAGAGGAAAATGATTCCAGATAGGAGCAGAGAGACACACAAAAAAGAATAATGAACAACAGAAAGAGGAAATATGTGAGTAAACATAAATAACTCTTGACTGTGTAAAGCAATAAGAATGATGGCTTGTGGGATTTATTAGGTGTAGAATTGAAATGCATGACAACAAAAGCACATAAGGCAGATGGGTAAATGGAATTGAAGAATAACATCCTTACATTGCATGGGAAGTGGTAAAAATATCAGTCTACATCATGTTAGTAAGTCAGTGATGCCTGTTGCAATCTCCAGGATAACCTTTAAAATTAGTAAAATAATACATAAGAAACTTGCTAGTAAAGGAGAAAGAATGGAAGAATTAAAAATAATTATAATCCAAAGGAAGCAAGAAAGAAGAGAAAATAGAACATGAAGCAGGCAGAAATAGCAAAGAGTGACAAAAGGGGTAATTATAGATGTAAATATCTCTGCACATGCAGTAAGTTTAAACATAACATATATTTCAATAAAAGACATAGATCATTAGACTGGAGGGAAATAACTACTTACAAAAGACACACTTTGGATGATTCAGAACAGTTTAAAATAAAACGTTGAAAAAGACATAGAGGATCTCTAAATGCATATTAAGTGAAAGAAGTCAGTCTGAAAAAGTTGCATACTGTATTATTCCAGCTATATGACATTCTGGAAAAGGAAAGCTATGGAAACAGCAAAAAGATCAGTGGTTGCCAAGGGCTGCGGGGAGGGAGGAATGAATAGGCAGAGCACAGACAATTTCAAGAATTTTTAGGGCAGTGAAACTATCCTTTATGATACTATGATGGTGCATATATGTCATTGTATATTTATCAAAACCCACAGAAGGTAAAATACCAAGAGTGAACCCTAATATGAACTATGGACTCTGGGTAATAATGATGTATCATTGTAGTCCATCAATTGTAACAAATGTGTAATTTGTTTTTGACAATTATAACAAATGCACAATTTGTTGTTGATAATTACAATAAATGCACCATTGTGGCAATGTTGAGAATGCATAAGTTGAGGAAAGGGTGTGTGTGAAATCTCTGTATCTTCTCAATTTTGCTGTGAACCTGAAATTGCTTTAAAAATAAATAAATAAATAAATAAAGTTAATGGAAAATGATGTGTCAGGCAAATATGAAGTTAAAATAAAAGTTGAAGTTGTATTAATATCAGACTTTGAGGCAAGAAGCATTATTAGAAATAAAGAGGGACATTTGATAATAAGAAAAGTTTCACCAGAAAGATGAAATAATACTAAAATTTTACATTTAACAACATAGCCTCAATACATGTACAAGAATAACTGACAAAACTAAAATGGAAATAGGCAAACCCATCCTGGCTGGAGTACAGGTTTGTGATCACGACCCACTGCAGCCTCTCAACCTCCCTAGGCTCGGGTGATCCCTCCCATCTCAGCCCCACACCGGGTAGCTGAAACTATAGGAGATTGAGCGAGACAGAGACAGAGAGAGAGAGAGAGGAGATACCGAGGTCTTACCTTGTTCACTTTCACTTGCTTATTGTTATTGTTGTTTATCATTTGTTATTATGTTTACTGTTGGTTGGTTAGTTTATTTATTTTGAGACAGGGTCACTCAACCTTTTGGGCTCAAGCCATCCTCCTACCTCCGGTCCCCCACTCCCACTCCGGAAGCTGGGACTGCAGGAACATGCCACCACAATGGTTTACATTTTTATTTTTTAATATTTTGTGTGTCGTGTGTGTGTGTGTGTGAAGATGGGGTTCCGGGTTCCACCATGTTGCCCACGCTGGTCTTGAACTTCCTGTGTTGTTTTTCTAGCCCTACTTTCAGTTTGTTTCTACAGTACTTACTTGGAGTTGCTGTTGTTTTACTTCTTTGTTCTTCTCTCTCTCTCTCTCTCTCTCTCTCTCTCTCTGTTTTTGTTTTTGTTTTTATTTTCCTGCGCTCCTTTCTGCACGCTAAAGTTTGAAACATCTCCCTCAGTAACTGGCAAAGCAAGGAGATCATAAAATTCAGCAAGAAAATAGAAGATTGAACATCACAGGTAAAAAAAATTACTCAATTGGCTAATATGGAATATGTCACCTAGTATTTTAGAACTGTTCCCAAACTAGGCTTGAAGTGGGGAGAGAAGGGAGTGCTTATAGAAAGGACGGTTGCCTTGAGAAAAGCAACAAGCTCAGGACAGCTGCTAGGAGGGATCTGAGAGCTGACATCCCAACCTCGCTCTTTTCCCACCCAGGGCTCTCCATTGGCCAAGTCCAAATGAAGACCACTGATACAAACCCTATACTTCAGCCTCTCTGGGCAGAGAGTAGTGGAGACGGGTGGGCAAGACAACTGGGGGTGGAGGCAAAGGAAAGTTGCCCAGCACAGGTGTGCAAAAGGAAACTTTCTTTTCTACCACTCAATGTAATTTTTGATTCCCTACCCCATCCTATCTTTTATACCACTTAATTGATTCATTTTCCTATAAATTCAGTCTTTGTATGATTTCTCATCACTTAAGATTTAAAACTCATTTATATCAGGATTTTTCCCTTTTCAGGAATTCTTCCCTTTTCATGGCTTTTCATTGCTCCCGGGGCTGATGCTAAACTCTGAAGTTTATACAGCAACAGAGGAGAGAAAAGGAGGAAGATGCCCTCTTCTTAGTTTCCATCTCTATCAGGTCTCCAGTGACTTCATGCTTTAAATAGGATTCATCCCACTTGGTCCATGGCATGGACAGTGTACGGTGGGTGCTCCCTTCTGTGATGGCTTCTCTGATCTGCAGGGTAGCCCCCTAGGGATATCAGACTACTGACTCAGCTATATCTCCAGCCAGTTTCTACTAGAAATTGTCCCAGCTGCAAGACTCTATGTCTCAGCCACTAGACCCTTGTTAGACCCACTGTAGTGTGTCTATGTCTCTACTAACTCCTTGGTCCCACTAGGCACACCTCAAAAAATTGGGGTATTCTACCAAGCCTTGGGAAACTATGGGGTGTATTGGGAAAAGGGACTATCCCTAACCCTGTCATAGCTAGGTATGCCTACCCCTCAACCTCTCTGTGGTCCCAGGACAGCACAGTAGATGTCACTAGCTTGCTGCTGGGCTACATGGCAGAAAATGTGATACAAGTCCTCTCTACTCCCCATCCTGAACTTTATGAGGAGAATGCAAACAGTAGAGTGTCCCCAACATGCCCTGACTGATGGGGGCACCTCAGTTTGGAGGGTCTTTGCAGACCCATGTGGAGGGAATGGGGAGAGCCAGAGACTGGATTACATCTCCTTTCAAGGATTTCCCAGTGCGCACTCGTACAGTAGCACTTGGACCCAGAGTCTGGCCTCTGTGTTCTCTGGTTCAGTGTGACAAGTGTCACTGCAGCTCAGGGCAACCCCATATCATGGACATGGCATGGAAGAAAAGGATGCTGGTGAGTGTCTCATGAGTCCCCCTCACAGTGCCCTGCCTAAGGTGAACAATTGATTCCACCTCTTGCATCCTCAGTCTCATCCCCACTCACCTTCTGAAGGTTTTAATTTCTTCGGCCACCCTTTTCTCTCCTACCGCATCAGCCTCTCCCCTCTGCTGGATCACCCAACAGCACACGTGCTCTAGGGGCTCATCTGAAAGCCAATAAGAATCCCCTTGGCTTTCCTCCTTCTCTCCACTACTGTCCCATTTCTCCACTCCGTATCAGCAAAACCTCTCTCTAAGGCCATCTACACTGGCTCTACACTGGCTCACCTGTTCTGCTCTCTTCAACTCACTCCAGGTGGGCAGGCATCTCTGTTGCTTTACTGAAATTCCTTTTGTCAGTGTCACCATAAACCTGGCTAGAGTCAAATCTTTTTATTGCCTCCTGAATGGCACAGTGGCCACAGCTCTTTCTTGGACACAACCTCTCTTGGCTCCTGTAAACACCACCCTCTCTTTGTTTTCCTCCTCTCCCCCGAAGCTCTCCTCTCAGCCTCATTGGCTGTCTTCCTCTGGTACCCCCAACCTATGAACATTAGCACCAAAGCATATTTCTGGTCTTTCTTCTCCAAGTCTCACCTATGCTTTCCTCCAAATGCTACTGGTTCTCATATTTACTCACAAGCCAATCCCCACTTTCAGACTGCAAAGCTCCCTACCCAACTGCCTTTCTGATCTCTCCACTTGCATCTCCAGCTGGCATCTGAAACCTAGCAGGATGAAAATAGAATTTCTGGCTGGCCCCTTCCCTGCAGCCTGTCTCTTGACCTAATTATCCACCCAGCTAGCTTCTCCCACCCCTAATTTGGGAGGTGCACACATTGATCCCGTCTCCTTAATGCACCATGCTTGAGCATCACAACAGACCCCATAGCTGGCATCTTCATGGTGACCTCCCTGGTCCAAGTCATCACCCCCTCTCACTGGAGCTATTTCAATACCTCAATACCTTCTACTCCTCTCCTGGCACCTTTCCTTCCCCACTATGATCTCTTCTCCATCCAGCAACCACAGTAATGCATAAACATATCAGAAACATGAAGCAGCTCATGTTACTCCCCTGCATAAATGCTTCAACACTGTCTGTGTAGTCTTAGTATAAAATTCAAACTCTATGCCAGGTCTTCTTTATATACTTATTTTTTCAGTGATGGTCAAACCTTGAACTCTTATTTCATATCTCAAAAACCAAAAATAAGCTAACAAATAAATAAATAATCTGAGCATACTCATATTTAATTTGAATTCTAAAAGCTTCGTTGAGGGACTTGAATGAGTTATCTTCCAATACATGTGACGAATGTGGTTAATTTATCATTTTGATTTTAGCCAGCCAAATCTTATCTAGTATCAACATGAGTATCAAGTTTCACAAAACTAAAGCCAAAATGGTTGTTTTAAACTGTCCCAGTTGCAAGACTCTATGTGCATTCTCTCATATCAAAATTTCTCCTAAGTAGCAAAGTACCTGTAGTGGGAAAGGTATTTATGGGGCAACGATTAAATGGAAAGTTGAGGCTGGGAGGGAAGAGAACTTGCCCAAGGACAGGTGACCAACAGATAGCAGAGTTGGGGTGCAACCTCAGGTCTGTAGAATGCTAAGGCTCCATGGGTTTCTGAAGCTGGTCATGGTCACCACTGCAACCGCTGAGCTCTGTACTCTGCAGCAGGCACAGTGCCAGGGGCTTTGCACCCATGCCATTTAGTCCTCATGATAGCTCGATGTGGTGTGGACTATCATTATTACTATTTGCTCACAGGGCAACTGAGGGTAAGGACTATATTAATTGATCAAGTCAAACAGCAGTAAATAGTGGGACCAGGATTTGAACCCACATCTATGTGCTGCTACCAACCATATTCAAAAGCATGCCCCTATCCTGTCACCCCTACAGCTCTGGGACCTCAAAAGAAACAAGCTTTATTCCCTGGGAGTACAAGACAGTTTGGGGCTGGCAGAAAGAATGGCACATGGGACAGCCTCTGGCCAGGACAGTTGGGTTTCAACCAGTCAGAGGAACCCCATCAGAGCAGCTCGGGAAGACCCAGCTAGGGAACCAGGACTGGAACCTTGATAGTTCAGCATTTCTCTTCCCATCTTCCCCTCTAGCTTTGAGGCTATGGGAGTCTTCTGAAGCATCTTTCAGTCTGGGGAGAAGCTTGAGGTCACTAGTCCTCAGTCCCCTGCCCCTTAGATAAATAGTCATCTGTTCTCACCTATGTTCTCTAGCCCCACAGAGTGGAGATGTCATGGGACTTCTGCCACCTGATGCAGGTGACTTCCTTCTGTCATGATAAAAAAAAACCCTTAGGATCCCACAGCTCTGTGCCCCTCCTGCAGCATAAGAATGTCTTTCTGCTCTCTCACTCAACACCATGGCCCAGGAAGCTGATTGTGAGCCTCAGAGCAACCAGTGAGGGTAGCGCTTGAAGGTCAGACCATCACTGTCATGAGCAGCCGGATGGTTAGGTATGTGGGCTCAGGCAGGGCCCCAGAGGAGCCTAGACCTGGGGAGCTGGAGAGTAGATGCAAGGACAATTCAGAGAACCCTGGGAGGACACCATGCCTGTGTTTGTAGGTTCTCATCATTCTGTCTAGCTCTGGTCCTGCCTCCATACCCCATGTGCTGTTTGTGGGAAGAATGTCCTCAGGTCACAGCATTAATGCAATGACTCCCTAGCATGCTGTGTACCCTTGGAAAGTCACTGCATTCTTCTGCTTCCTTGTTTGTAAATGGGATAGGTGGCCAACAAACATACTTCTCCAGACCTTCCGGCCACATTTGATGTAACATGTTCTCCTGAAGCCCTGTCACCTCCTCCTTAGAGAGACGTGATGAACACCAGAATCACAGACTATCAGGGGATCTGTGTGGGTTTGCTGGAGTTGCTGCCTTACTAAGTGGTTCTGGGCAGACTAATGTCTATCTCAGAGCCCCAGTGTGACAAGGTGATTTCTAAAGGAAGGCCCTTCTAGTCTTAAGATTAGGTGACTGTGTTACTCCATTCTTGCGTTGCTATAAAGAAATACCTGAGACTGAATAATTTACAAAGAAAGTGGTTTTAATTGGCTCATGGTTTTGCAGGTTATACAGGAAGCATGGCACCAGCATCTGCTCAACTTCTGGTGGAGCCTCAGGAAGCTTTTACTCATGGTGGAAGCTGAAGTGGAAGTAGGTATGTCACATGGTGAGAGAGACAGCAAGGACCAGGGACGTGCAATGCTCTTTTAAACAACCAGTTCTCACATGAACTCAGAGTGAGAACATGCTCATTACCAAGGGCATGGTGCTAAGCCATTCATGAGGGATCCGCCTCCATAATCCAACACCTCCCACTAGGCCCCACTTCTAACGTTGGGGATTATGTTTCAACATGAGATGTGGAGGGGACAAACATCCAAACTGTATCTTTCCACCTCTGGCCTCCCAAATTTCATGTCCTTCTCGTATTGCAAAATACAATTGTCCCTTCCTAGTTGTCCTTAGAAATCTTATCAAAATCCAAAGTCAAAAGTCTTATCTGAGACTCAACTCCTTCCACCTCTGAGCCTGTAAAATCAAAACAAATTATTTACTTTCAAGATACAATAGTGGTACAGGCACTGAGTAAATATTCCCATACCAAAAGGGAGAGATTGGCCTAAAGGAAGGGGCAAGAAGCCCCATTAAGTCCAAAACCCAACAGGGCAGACATAAAACCTAAAAGTCCCAAAATAACCCTTGACTCCATATCCCATATCCTGGGCACACTGGCGCAAGGGGTGGGCTCCCAAGGCCTTGAGAAACCCTGCCCCTACAGCTTCCATGGCACAGTCTGTGTGACTGTGACTGCTCTCATGGGTTTAAGTGCCTGCAGCTTTTCCAGGCTTCGGGTGCAAGCTGCTGGTGGCTCTAACATTCTCAGCTCTGGAGAGCAGCAGCCCCTTTCCTACAGCTCCACTATGCAGTGCCCGGGTGGGGACTTTGTTCAGGCTCCAACTCCACATTTTCCCTTGGCATTGCCCTAGTAGAGTATTTTTGTGGGGGCTCTGCCCCTGTGGCAGGCTTCTCTCCGGGCACCCAGGCTTTCCCATAAGTACTCTGAAATCTAGGGGGAAGCTGCCAAGCCTCCTTCATTCTTGCTTTCTGCACACTTGCAGGCTTAACAGCACATGAAAGCTGCCAAAGTTTGTGGTTTGTGCCCTCCGGAGCAGCACTCTGAGCTGTACCTGGACCCCTTTGAACTGAGGCTGGAGACAGGGCAGCTGGGATGTGGATAGCAGTGTCCCAAGACTGCTCATGGCAGTGGGGTCCTGGGCCTGGCCCTTGAAACCATTCTTTCCTCCTAGGCCTCAGGGCCTGGGATTGGAGGCTGTCTCTAAGATCTCTGAAATGCCTTTGAGGCCTTTTTACCATTGTCTTGGATATTAGCACTTGGATCCCTCTTAATTGTACACATCTTTCTAGCAAGTGGTTACTCCAAAGGCTGCTTGGATTCCTTCTCTACCACAGGGCCAGGCTGTAAATTTTCCAAACTTTCATACTCTGCTTCCCTTTTAAATACAATTTCCAACTATAAGCCATTCCTTTGTTCCTATGTCTGATCATATGCTATTAGAAGTAGCCAGGCCATATCTTGAATGTTTTGGTGCTTAGAATTTCTTCCACCAGATATCCTGTCATCACTCTTAAGTTCAAACTTCCACAGATCCCTAGACATGAACACAATGCAGCCAAGCTCTTTGCTAAGGCAATACAGGGATGACTTTTACTCCGGTTCCCAATGACTTTCTCATTTTCATCTAAGACCTCCTCAGCCTGAACTTCACTCTCCACATCACTATCAACATTTTGATCACAACCATGTAGCCAGCTTCTAAGAAATCCCAAACTTTCCCTCATCTTCCTGACTTTTTCTGGGCCTTCCAAACTCTTCCAACCTCTGTTCATTAACCAGTTCCAAAGCCACTTCCACGTTCTCAGGTATCATTATAGCAATGCCCCACTCCTTGGTACCAATTTTCCGTGTTAGTTCATTCTTACATTCTTGCATTGCCATAAAGAAATACCTGAGGCAGGGTGATTTATAAAGAAAAGAAATTTAGTTGGCTCATGGTTCTACAGGTTGTACAGGAAGCATGGTGCTGGCATCTGTGGCCAAGAAAATATTACTGTAAAAATATGATACAGATGTTCCTCAACTTATGATGGAGTTATATCTCAATAAAACCATCTAAGTTGAAAAATACTGTAAGTCAAAAATGCCTTTAGGCTGGGTGTGGCAGTGCATATCTGTAATCCCAGTACTTTGGGAGGCCAAGGCAGGTGGATCACTTGAGGCCAGGAGTTCAAGACCAGCCTGGCCAACATAACGAAACTTCATCTCTACTAAAAAGTACAAAAATAAGCTGGGAATGGTGGCACATGCCTGTAATCCCAGCTACTATGGAGGGTGAGGCACAAGAATCTCTTGAACCTGTGAGGTCAAGGTTGCAGTGGGCCATGATCACACCACTGCACTCCAGCCTGGGCAACACAGTGAGACTGTGTCTCAAAAAAAAAAAAATGTGTTTAATTCACCTAACCTACTGCACATCATAGTCCAGCCTAGCCTTGTTGAACATGCTCAGAACACTTACATCAGCCCATGGTTGGGCAAAATCATCTAACACAAAAAAACCTATTTTATAATAAAGTATTGAATATCTCACGTAAAAGTATCATACTGCATATCACTAGCCCAGGAAAAGATCAAAATTCAAAATTCAAAGTACTGTTTCTACTGAATAAATGTGGCTTTTGCACCATCATAAAGTCAAAAAATCTTACATCAAATCATCTTAAATCAGGGATCATCTGTACTTGATAAGGTTCCTCTAGCCAAAAATCTTTGAGCACCAAATCTACAAGTGGTAGCCTATGGCAGCTTCCCGTTCTGGGGGTTATGATCTCATGAGACCATGAGATCATCAGCAAGAAGAGAGCCCCACTGATTGTTGCAATGTTCCCTAGGTGGGCTCCTATACAAACACCAGGGAAAAATTTCGGGCAGCCCTGCTATGTTACTGCCACTTCCTGATAACACCAGAGGGCTCCTAAAATAGTTCTCAAGTAGATGTTGTGACTGTCAGATATGTAAAGCAAAGGGTAACAGGCAAAATATGCTGGACCTGGGAGCTCAGTGCTGAGAGGGTGGGCAAGGAGTGGTTGGACACAGGCTGCCCTGGAGCCAGCAGGAGTTAGCTCAGAGGAGCCAGGAAACGAACACCGCAGCTTCCAACCAGGTCTCCTTCCATGCAACCAAGACTGCGGGTTGGGGCACATGGACTCACGTCACTCAGTGACTCACACACAGTGGCCAAGGGACAGCTCAGGGCCATCTCTAGCTGACAGGCTCAGTGTCACTTCAGTCCATGCCCAATCCCTTCCCAAGAGAGCCCACTCTGTCTCCAGCACCACTGCTCCCAGCTCCACCCAGTCCTCCCTCTCCGAAGTGGGGAAAGCCTGGGAGCTCTTCCTCTTTATCAGCCCTGCATCTTCTGCTGTCCTGCTGACCAAGACACTCTCTTCCTGCTGATTGTGATGTGTTTGTGGAAATCCACTGGTTTCTGCTGTATCATGACATTCTATTCCTACCAAGCCAACATGACATGCAAAACATTTCCAAACATGCATAACCATATACAGACCTTCTCACAAGATTTCTCTTCTGGACACATTACCTAAACTAACAAGGCCTCCCTTTTTCTCCTTTTCAGTGCTGGCCACTGCCCCCGGGTGGTTTCCTGCCTTCCCCCTACAAGCTGTAGAAGAAAGTTGGTGGGGCTTGAACTTGAAGCCTGCAACTCCAGTGTGACCAGCTCCAACGGATCAGTCACATTAGCAACACAGCCCCACAGCACTCAGTGGGTCAGAGAGATACACAGAGCCCCACTCTACCAGGGAAGTCAACAGGGGCTAAGTAACTGACCCAGGTAGGCTGTGGGTCCAGGCCTTTCTATCAATCCCAGTCCTTTTCCACTGCAGGAGACTGCCCCACTCTTATCCTTAGAAGAGACCTTGCAGAGTATTTAGGGTGAAATGCCTAGCATTGAAATATTTATTTTCAAAAATATATAGAAAATATATAGAGAGAGAAAGAGAGAGAGAGAGAGAGAGTCCCTGTGCAACAGAGTGAGGCTACTTTGCAGGTGATGAGGCGCTGCAGTTGCAGTCGAGAGGGTAAGGCCTGACCTATGGTGCGATAACAAGAAAGGTGAGGAAGGGGCTGAATGCAGGGCATGAAGGAGGAGGAGTGGGCACTGGCTTGAGTGAGTGGAAGATGGTGAGGCCATTTATTTTGAATGGAAACACAGGAAAAGAAGGAGGTGTGGCCATTCTCTTTGTCCTGAGCCTTCACCCTCTGTGATGTGGGATCCCCAGGCAGAGTTTAGGTGAAAGTTCTAGTTTCCCAGCAACAATTCCACGGGTATCAGACCATCAGAGGGAAGATGTTGGATGGGTAGCCTAAAAGCACAAAAAGCAAAGATGGGGCAAGGGGATGGCCTGAAGACCAACACTCAGAAATAAGGCTGGCAAGAGGCCAACAGAGGTGACTGAGATGGGATGGTCCGGGAGTTTGGAGGAGAGTTGGGAGAAGGTGCCTTGGAAAGCAAGAAGCGAGGGCTGCCCAGTGAGTGTTGAATGCAGCGGAGAAGTCAAATAGCACAGGGTTGAAACGTGTCCCCTGACCACTGAAGCGGTTCCCCCTGGGGATTTCTTTCCTTGGTGAGAACAGGTTCACTGGGGTGGGGAGATGGAAGTAAGACTTCAGTGAGCTAGAGAGCAGGTGGAAGGAGGTTAGGGATGATGGGGAAGTCCACAACCCTCACAAGAAGCTGCCTGCGAAACAGGAGTGAAGGGAGTTTGCTAGAGACTAGAGGGGTTAATGGGGGAGCAGGGGGTCCGGTCACACTTCTGTTGAAAAACACATTAGCCCCGGAGTTCCTGAACCTGCTAGTGGAACAGGACTCAGGATGGCCCAGACCTCCTCAGAAAAAAGGGGAGGAGCCAGAACAGGATGGTGTTGGAACCGGTGCGTGTAGGGAGGCACACTCAGATGGGGCTGCCTCAGGGCTCAGATCTGATCTACTGTCCTGGTGTCTGAGTGTCCCCCAGTGGGGTTACAGCTCCTCAGGTCTCTGAGTATCCAGGCATATTTTCCTATAGCTCCCTGGTCATTTCCATGCTGTTGGTTTAACTTCGCCACTTAGAGGAATATAGAGTTTGGCAAGAAAGTCTCTTGGTTTCCTCCGTAAGAACTGTAGTGGTGGATTGGAAATCTGCCCTGTATGTCCCACAAGACAGCAGAAAAGTAGCCGACATTGTGGGGCTGTGGCATAAATCCGCAGAGCAGCCATCCTGGGCCAAGTGTGCAGGGTACAGCACACAGGTGCTGGCTTAGGGTGGAGTTCTGGGGCCCAGGGCAGCCCTCAGAGTCCAAACCCTCCTGGGGGCACTGCTACATCTCTAAGCTGCGTGGACATGGTCAGGCTGCACGGGCACATTCAACAAGGCAAAGAGAGCCCTGGGGTGAAAGCTTTGACAACCTGAGAAAGTTCTTGGCAAGCAAGCCTAGGTTAAGGACTCTGTACCTCAGGAGAATATTCTGGAATCCCAGCTGCTAGAGTCTAGGGTAAAGAAATAGAGTGTGCAGCCAATAGCTGCCAGGGAAGACCGCAAGGTGGAAGCGGACAGGACTGCCACCCACACAGTCAGCCGGGGCATACGCTGTCCAGCTGAGTGCTGGGCCCCACTCCTCAGCCATGGGGCTCCAGGCCCTCAATGGGGCCTTTCCACCTTCCTCTCAGAAATGCCTTGCAGGAGGCCAAGAAGCCATTTTCAAAAACGCAAGAAGTACCAGGTAGCCTGGAGCAACCTGCTGGGTTTCTGAGGGCAAGAAGCTCCTTCCGCTACCATAGCAAAGCCATTTGGTTTAAAATCCTCATAAAAGCAACAATGCTCATTTCCTATATTGGGCTGTATTTCCTAATTACCATCCCAGAGGGAAACCTAGGGAGAAGGAAGGCAGAGAAGCCAGCCTCACAGCCTTCATTTGTACATTTAAATAAAGTGTGATTAAAAAGCACACCCTGCACATTTCCTGAAACACACCTACCTTTGGCGGATGCTTCTGATCAACACAAAATGGAATCGCTTGAAAAAATTATTACTTCAGCTTGAAAGTAATTGCCACTTATTTTGTTTATAAGGCAAGCTCTGCTGGTGACATCAGATTAGACTTAACTGCATCCTGTTTTGATGCTAACTAATATTTGCCCTAATACTAAGCATAAATAAGTAAGAATTTCTCCTGAGACACCACAGATATTACATCTTTAATGGGACCTAATCGTCGGAGGCAAGCCAATGGCCCTGCTGTGGGATTATAATTATGTGCGCTTCTTCCCCCCTTTTAAATTTCGTGAACAGAGAGGAGCACTTGAAGCCATTAGGCTTTCTCCAGAAACGTGGGGTAAAAATAAAACTAGCCACGTGCAAACTCCACCGTCATCCATTCCGGAAGATGACGGCATTCCCAACGCCCCCTCAAATGCACTACCTTTCCCAAAGCTTCCCGATAAGTGGCTGATGCCACCAGCTGCCAGCAGGAGGCTGGGCAGCTGGAGTGAGCCACACCCCTGCTGAGCCAGGGAGTCCAAGCTTCAGGTAACCCCTGCCCTCCAGGCATGTTCCTGCAGCCTCCCAGGGTATCCTTGACCATCACCCACTGGACTACATAGGGAAAGCAATCTCCAGCCTTGTCGGGGAGTTTTGCTCTTGCTCTTGCTCTGTGTGTGTGTGTGCGTGTGTGTGTGTGCGTGTGTGTGTGTGTGTGCGCGCGTGCGCATATGCGTGCACATTTTTGGGTTTTTTTGTGTGTGTGTGTGAGCATGCTTGCTGTTGCTCTTTTTTTGTGTGTGTGAGCTCAGAGGACACCTGAGGCACCTGGACAAACAGGCAGAACCTTAGAAAGGAGCTTATTCAGACCTTAGGGTCTGAATCCAACCCTGCCCGCCTGTCTCTCAACCCTGTCCCACCAAGCTGCTGAGTATCTGGGGCCTTGAAACAAGAAACATGGTGAATGCTTTGAAAGATGAACCAGGACTTAAAGGAGAAAGAGACCTCATGTCATCTCTAGGCACAGGAAGTAGAAGATGGGATGTAGATGGTATAAAAGGAGGATATTGGAGCATAGACCCTGGGGAACCTCACCCACCCAGGCTTGGACAGCAGGCTGGGAAGCAGCATGTCTGCTGGACAGAAAACTGCATGGTGGCCCACCTGGGCTGGGGACAGGAGGGACATGGTGACCGGCAGTCAGGCTTTCCAGGCCTGCTCCCTGAAGGGTAGGCCAGCAGGCCACAGGTGACTCTGGGGTGAGCCAGTGGAGTCACACAGGCCAGGGAGTGGAACTGGGCTGGGAGGGAGGAGTTCGGGATGATGCTGGGGTCTGTTCCTTTCTCCCTGTTGCTGGGGTCCTGGGCCCTCTGTGGGTCGGCATGGAAGTGGTCCTCAAGAGGACAACTTTTCCAGCCAATGGGCATGTCATAAACCAGCCCCTTCTAGACATCTGAAAATGAATTCCTCCTATATTCCCCAAAGTGACTCCCCAGATTATCTCAAATAGACCCTCTTCTATTTGGCTTTCTTGGGCCTGTGGAATTCCACAAGCAGAGGAAGCCCTTCCTAGCCAAGGCCTGTGGGCTGGGACCCTGCCAACCCTTCCCTGGCTTCTTCTCTCTCTGGCCCTCCATCAAACTAATGGCCTGGTTAATAACTCCACCTGCATCTGACATCAAGGTACTCAATAAGCAGTAGCTATTACTTTATCATTATTTTATAATAGGTATGGAAGAGATGCATAGAGGCATGGGTGACCCCTGGCATAGGGATTCAGAGAGGAGGCTCACAGAGGAGCCAGTTTGAGCCAGGAGAGTGGGGAGGGCCTTCCAGGTGAGGTATCTCTGAGAACAGACTCATCGATGGGAAGGTGTGTCATTGGTTAGGTAAACACTGCATGAACTATTTGACTCTAACAAGAGGTCCCTGTTAGGAAAACAGGGACCCGGGAGGAAAGGGGAGAGGGACAGGAGAGGTGTACAGGTGTTGGGTGAAGCTGCTGAGATTCTGTTCCACTCACCATGAGTGATTCCCAAGCATCTTTACACCTGAGAGTGGCAGACGTCCAGCCTTCATGCTGCACAAGAGCCGTCCTTTCTCAAGGGACCTGCTGCACATGTTTTTTCGAACAAGTTGTTTGCTGCTGCCAAGCAAGTTTCTGCCCTTCTTTTTAATTTTTAGAAATTTAAAAAATACAAAGAAAAATAATGACTCATGTTTCAAACCCTAGAACCTACCATTGTAACTATTTTGGTATATTTTTCCATTTGTTTCTGTGCGTATATATACATTTTTTAAATTGCACAGATACTATATTAATTCATTCTACTAAACAATGTTAGGACATTTTAGTTAAAATTAAGTCCCATTACCCTCACCTCCCCCAGTGGCTATCTCTATTATAATTTCCTTATTGCCTCCAACTTATTTTTAGTTATATATATTGGTGGGTACATATATAACCATTGATAATAAATCATATCATTAGGCATGTTTCTATTTTTATAACTGGCAAAAATTCATTTTTCCGTACTTTGGTTTTATTCACTCAACATTGGGTTTTGAGATCTACCCATGTTAATTCAGGTAGCCTCAAATATATGCTTTTTGCCTGCTGTACAATGTTCTTACGTTTGCAAGGATTACATTAAATGTGTCCTTTCCCCCATCTGCACTACCTTTAGATTGTTGCTGTTAATTATTGCAAACATAGCTGCCATGAATATCCTGTACATTTCTCCTGGTTCTTACCTTTAAACTGACACACAAAATTACTCTGTCTTCAAGGCTAGGAAAGCCATTATCCTGAGAAAGATCATTGTTTCACAGTGGGTAATACCTAAAGAGGAATTGTTGCAGGATGGGGTGCGTGCATTTTAATTCCTTTCTCTTCTATGAAGGGATTTAACTGGCCACACACATTCCCAAAATAAACCTCTCAGAGTTTGGAGACGTCAGTGCACTCTCAGGAGGAATTAGTCAAGAGGCTTTCTGGGAAACTAGATTAAAAATCTTTCACACGGATGTTTTTGGCCCTAGCTTACTACTGATATTGGTATGACTTTCACTCTTATGTATTTATATTTTTAATTACAAGTATATTACAAAGTTACATAAAATGTAGAAAGAGATGGAATGTCATTCCTGCAGAATTGGAAAATCACATTTTTGCCATCTGAAGGCAATGAGTCTTGACAGCAGTCATCAGTGTTGCACATCCATTGGTTGATCAGGCATCATTCAGAGTGGGACCACCAGACACCCATGCTCCTTATGATATGATGCAATAGGAAGAACACCACACCATCTGCCAAGGGCTCTTTCCAAAATGAAACTAAACCTGAGCATGAGCAAGCATCTAGGTCCAGCTGCCACGTAAAGAAAACCTGGGAGCCAGAGAAACAAGCTCAGTGATGCCTGCTCAACAAAGTCAGATGAATCCAGAATCCACAGTACGAATGATCTAGTTCTCCCACAAATACACAGCATGAGAAAGGGGCACTCTCATAGATTATTTGAATAGCGTTTATAGACTTGTTACCAAACAAAACATGTGGAATATTTGGATCCTGATGAGAGCAAGTCAACTATAAAAAGTCTCTTTATAGAAAATCAAGGAAAATTAAACACAGGGTGTTGATATAGTGTTAAGAAATTATTGCTGGTGGCGAACATGATGGTGATGACTAAATCCAAATCTTCCAACACAACTTCCAAAAGAAAGACAGACACACACAGAAAAAAATACAAACAACAAATAAAAGTATACAAAACTGATACCCACTGCATAAAATATCCAAACTTCAAATTAGTTGATTGAACAAAGAACCAAGTGTGTTGTGGGTAACAGGAGATGCATTTATTGTGGCCAGAGTAAAGGAGTTAAACATAGAGAAAATGAGAAGGATAAATAAGGTGTTGGACTGAAATTTGAGTTCCACAAGATGAATTAAACACTTACATCTAAGACCTGAAACAATAAAAATACTAGAAGAAAACCTGGACAAACTCTCTAGACATTGGCCTAGGCAAATAATTTATGAATAAGACCCCAAAAACAAATGTAACTAAACAAAAATAAATGAATAGTATCTAATTAATTAAGCTAAACTGCTTCTGCACAGCAAAAGAAATAATCAACAGAGCAAACAGGCAATCTACAGAATGGGAGAAAATGTTTGCAAACTATATATCTGACAAAGACTAATATCCAGAATTTACAAGGAACTCAAACAAATCAACAAGAAGAAAACAATCCCATTAAAAAGTTAGCAAATGTCATGAACAGACATTTCTCAAAAGAAGATATACAAACGGCAAAAAAAAAAAAATGAAAAAATGCTCAACATCACTAATCATCAGAGAAATGCAAATTAAAATCACAATGAGATACCACCTTATCCCAGCCAGAATAGCCATTATTAAAAAGTCAAAAAACAATAAATGTTGGCACAGAGGTAATAAAAAGGGAACACTGCTGGTGGGAATGTAAACTAATACAATCTCTATGGAAAACTGTATAAAGATTTTTCAAAGAACTAAAAGTAGATCCACCATTGGATCCAGAAATCCCACTACTGGGTATTTACCCAAAGGAAAAGAAGTCATTATATCAAAAAGACATCTGCACATGTATGTTTATTGCAGCGCAATTCACAACTGCAAAGATATGGAATCAACCTAAGTGCCCATCAACCAATGAGTGGATAAAGAAAATGTGGTACATATATACCACAGAATACTACTCGGCCATAAAAAGGAGCAAAATAATGCCTTTTGCAGCAACTTGGATGGAACTGGAGGCCATTACCTTTAATGAAGTAACTCAGGAATGGAAAAATCAAATACCACATGTTCTCATTTATAAATGGGAGGTAGGTGATGGGTGCACAGAGGCATACGGAGTGGCATAATTGACATGGGGGACTCAGAATTGGGGGGGTGGTGGGAGGGAGATGATGGGTGAAAAATTACCCATTGGGTACAATGTATGCTATTCAGGTGAGAAGTACACTCAAAGCCCAGACTTCACCACTATGTAATTTATCCATGTAACCAAAAGTCACTTGTACTTTTAAAGCTATTGAAATTAAAAAAAAAAAAAAAATACATGTAAGGCACACGCACTTGAAAGCAGTTACACTTTTAGTATCTGCTAATTGAGAAAATACAGACTATTAAAATTTAGAAATTAGAGTTTCCAATGTAAGGATGGAGATACGGATATCTCCACACACACACACACAAAAAAAATAGCTAAGTAGATATGGAGCCATGCATATATGTGGTGGATGTGTAAATATAGGTGTTTGTACAGAGGTCTGTTTCCTAGCAGGGACCACTGGAAACAGTGATGCATTCACAGCACTGAGTACATTTGGCATCCAGATCTTACCAAAGGAACCCAGCAATCCTTGGTACAATAGTTGTTTCCAGGGCTGGAGTATAGAATATATGAGATGAGACTAGAACATGTTGTGTGCTGGAAAGTTAGAAAGTGCTCAAAAATTTTTTAATGATATGTCTAAAGGACACCAGATTGAGCATGAAGGGCTCTTAGTCGTCAAATTTGGGACAAATAGAACATCAAAATAAATAATAGTAGTAATGGGTGATAATGAATTGAATAATACAAGGATCCAGGAGTCCATGATGATGTCAATCAATGAATCAATCAATTGGAAGAAAAGCCTCTTCCTCACAGTAGAAAACAACTAATAAAAGTATAAGAAATTTTGAAATTAGAAATATCATCACGTGGCAATCATTGTAACAATAAATTCATTCAGACAGGAATCATCATTTGATGCTAAAACGAATGGATAAAATGTGAGGTGTACCAGAATACTTACACCGACTCATAGTGTTTCCCCACAATATATTTGTCATTTCAAAGAGGAAAGATGGTAACTTCACACTTTCCTAACTGATCAAAGTTAACATCACCAAGAAGGGCACAACCTAAAATCAGATGCCTCCTTATACGATAGGCTGAGAAGAACACAGCAACATTTCTGCAATATTCCTGCCAAAATGTATAACGTAAGTCTAACTATAAGGAAATATCAGGACTCCCAAACTGAGGGACATTCTATAATCTTCAAAAATGTCAATGTCATGGAAGACTGAGGAATTATTCCAGATGAGAAGTAGCTAAAGAGACTTAATAACTGAGTGCAGTGCATGATTCAGGATTTTTTGCGATAAAGAATGCTAACCAGAGAAAGTTTAATAAAGCCTGTATATTTAAAAATAGTATTATGGCCAGGAATAGCTACATAATTTGTGGGGCCCAGTGCAAATGGGCCCAGTGCAAAATGAAAATGTGGGTCCCTTATTCAAAAATTAAGAATATCAAAATGGCAACCAAAAAACATTAAACCAAACATAGTACCCTTCTGAGTACAGGCCCATGTGCACAGGTGACATGCTCATGATTGTATGTCAATGTTAATGTACACTATATATTAATAACCTATAATACCATAATGTTAATTTCCTGGTTGTAACCATTGAACTCAAGTTATACAGGGGAATGTCTTTGTTTTTAAAAAATACACACTGTCATATTTAGAGGTAAAGGGGCATCATGTCTATACCTTATTCTCAAATGGTTTAGACAAAATAACTTGTGTGTGTATATGGGAGGGAAGGATGAATAGAGCAAATGAGGTATAACATTAATATTTGGACACTGTGGATTTAGGGCATATAGGAATTCTCTGTACTAGTCTTCCAACTTTTCTGTAAGTCTAAAATTATGTCAAATGTTTAAAAACACACACACATAGAAGACATTATCTTGCTGGTTGTGATGATGGCATGTTGGTTATGCTTTTAAAAAATAATTTTCTACTTAAATTAGGTATTTTAAATATATATATGAAACACACACAGATACTCTTTGACTTACAATGGAGTTACATCCTGATAAACTCATCATATCTTGAAAATATCATAAGTCAAATTGCATTTAATCCACCTAACCTACTAAACACCGTAGCTTAGCCTTGCCTACCTTAAATGTGCTAAGAACACTGACATTAGTCTAGGGTTGGGCAAAATCATCTAACACAAAGTCTGTTTTATAATAAAGTGTTGGATATCTCATGTAATTTATTGAATACTGTACTGAAAGTGAAAAATAGAATCGTTGTATGAGTACTTGAAGTGCAATTTCTACTGACTGTGTACTGCTTTTGCACCATGAAGTCAAAAAATTATGAGTGAAACCATCACAAGTTAGGGATCATCTGTACTGCAAAAAGTAATTGTGCAATCAAGATGATGGGTGAGAGTTTATTACATTCTCTGCCTCTGTGTATGTTTGAATTTTTTTATAATAAAAGGCTATTTTTTAAGTAATTCTAAACTTCATCTACTTAATGTCATTTTTGTGTATTCTCTTCTGGTCTTTAGAGTGACGCATATATTTTATGTACACACCATTTAAATCCTGCTCATTTTGCTCTTCTTGCTGCCAGAGTCTTCATAATTGGCTCTTAAATGACTGCATATTAGCTCATAAGACAGATAATATAAGAAATCACTCCTTTATTGTTGAGGTTGTAGCTTGCTTATACAGCGCACTCAAATATATATTGCTTTTCTGTATTTGTGATCTTTTCTTGGGAAAGAGTTCCAGGAGTGGGATTTCTGGATCACAGACAGGATCATGTTTATGAACCTTAAAGCATTTTGCCAAATTGCTTTCCAAAAAGTAGTACCAATTTACACCATATGAGACTAACCATTGGGAATTAGCATTAATTTTTTAACTGGTGCTGGGGTTGTGTTACATGCATCTTTCTGATTCCTCTTTTGTGAGTTGTTCTGTCTCCATGCCTCTGTCGGGGGTTTAATGTTCTTCAAAATCTGCATGAGCTCTTCAAGTCATAAAGATATTACCTTTCATATCATGTTAGCCTCAAATATTTTTCCAAGAAACTCACTTTAAATGGGAGAAGAACATGTTGCTATGTTTTAAAAAGTAGACAGCCATTATGCATACTGCCTCTCACATTCCCCCTATAAATATCTTGGTGAAGTGATCATTTGTTTAGAAAACAAAATAGTTTATGTAGAACGTAAACTATTATGAAAGGACTTACTCTTGAGATAATTTACCAAAGACTACAAAACAGACCGAAGACCCAGGATATGTCTTCATAATCAAAGTAATTAGCTTTTAAAATGGCTGATGTGGTCTTTATACTGCTTTCTTAACCATTGAATCAGACAATCTCGTGATTAATAAAAGCAGGTCATTATGGCAGCCAAATAAAGTCAGCCCATAGGAAAACAAAGTGACAGCTTCTGTTTCTACAGGAAAAATGTAGGTCTGCTTCTCCAGGGTGGATTTCTAAATATCTCTACCTGAGACTGGCAGAAGAGTGCCAGGGTGGGGTTGGACCCCCCACTTCCTCCCAATAAGCAGTCAATGTTAGGTGGTGAAGTCCAGTGGGGGGTGCATGGTTTGGCCAGACCACCGTCCAGTGGATGGCCCTCCCTCCCCAGCATCTAGGTCTCCTGCTCCAGGGCTCACCTGCCCAGGCCCTGCCCTTTCCTCCCCATTTCTTATCTCTTGGACACTTACTGGGTGATGCATAACCAAGTGAGTGCTGACTGGGGAGCAGAGATGTCAGCTGAATGGTGTCTTCAGTGGGGTTCCTCAATGGGTGGAGTAGGGAGCCTGCTAAAGTCAAGCAATCCCTTGACCTTCTCCAATTCCTCCACTAACAACAAGGCCTTCTGGAGACAAAGGCAAACTTCTGCCATTTGAACAGCAATATTGGTTCTGGTCAAAGTCAGCCGAACATTCTACTAAGAACATTTTACTTGTGCTGCCTTAGAATCTAGTATCCTCCCACCAAGGTACACAAAACTTCTGGATCCTAACTCTGCATTCATTTCCCTCCTGGATACATAGCTCAACTACATTGCCCAGCCCCCCTGCAATGAGGTGAAGCCATGTCATTAAGTTCTGGCCAAAGATGATGGTAGAAGTGGTGCACACCAGCATCTGCCAGGTCCTGAAAGCTCTCATGTGACCCTCCATGGGCTTGCTATCTCTGGTTATTTGCTTTTTTGGCTGCTCAGATAGAGAGGATACAGCAGACAACTCAGAGCTAAGGGAACAGCATAGGGCCATTGGATGGAAGAGCCTGGATCCCTGAATGATTGAATGGAACCCAGGTGCAACCCTGCATGTTGTAAATTATTGCCTCATGGTGGGTTAACTATGGTGATAATTGACACCTGTCTCTGCCAAGGTCTATTGTGCCCTGGGATAACATGCAAGAAACTGAGCCAGGAATCTCAGATATTCTGGGAGTTGAGACATATTTTAAGCACCCCTTCCCCACCAAGTCATTCTGGAGGAAGATGAAGACCTTGATTTGATGGATTTGTCACGTCTTTCGTTTTTCTCTTTTTACAGACACCAGGATGGACAGGATGGGCCTTTGGTTCCTTTTCCTGTGTAGTAGAGACTATGATTACATTACATCATGAATTTCTCTGCCCTGTGTCTTTTTGTAACCTTGATGTTCATGTTGGCTGGACCTGCCTGCTACCACATTGATGGCAGCTTCAAGAACGTACAAGACGTTTTCTCTCTCTACGAATCTTGGCCCTCAAGACTATTGTCCTGCTAGGGACACAAGAGCATGTTAATCTAAAAAGTCAGAGCTGAGTAGTGGTGTGGAGTTCTAGCTAATAACTACCTTTCTCCTACCATGTGTGCAGTTGGTCCCCCAGCCAACTTCCTTCTCACTGGACTTCCTAGGAGGCTAGAAACTACATTTCCAAGGCTCCATTGCGGACAGAGTTCCACGTGTGACCTAGTGGACACCAAGCTGACACACTGGAAAATGAAGTGAAGAGCGAGAGGCCCTGGCCACACCATGGGACACGATATCTTCCAGAAAACTTGATTGCAGAAGCAACTGACTCTTCTCAGCAGCTGAGATGGAATTCTGAGTGCCCTGGTGCCATGGGTGCCAAGCAGTGGGTGGTGACAGCAGTGATATTTTGCTAGAACAGTTCTGTGTATGCTTGGGCAATTTTCTTGGCTGTGTGGCAGCCAAGTTCATTCTCTGGTTTCCCTGGAGATCCTGTAAGCAAACTAACATGATTTTTAAATTCCCTTTCCGATTATTCTAACTAGTATGGATTTTGTTGCCTGCTAGTAAAAACTCTGTCCAACATAGGTAGGGAACCCATGGTATGAAGAGTTCCTAGAGATGAAAATAAGTCAAAAATATGATTATCTTTAAACATGTTCTATAAGCAAGCCAAGGGAACTTACAAGCATCTTGCTGAAATTGTGAGGAAGCGATATCAAAAGTTTCTAGAGAAGAAGGGATGGTAAATGGAAATTAATTGCAAACTTCATGCTATTACAAATGTATGATGTATAACAGACCAATGCTATTGTCTTTATTTAGTATGCTGCCTTTGTTTTATTGCATCAAAGATTTTTTAAAAATATATGTATAAGTGCTTCATGTGTTCATTTATGACCTCCGTCTTCAACCCTATTTTTCTCATATGCTTCTCAACAATGGGTTCTCTTACTACTGGGATTTCAAAGAAATCACATTCAGGGCTAGGCACAGATTCATGGACATATGTTGTCAAGATGATGCACCTAGTAATTAACTAAGTATGGCCTGGTAATTGTAGCCATTATCTTGAGCAAGCAGGAAGAGGATGCACCAGAAAATCTTAGGGTTTTTTTCCAGTCATAGCATTTTACCACTTTATAATTATGATTTCTAAGACATTGAAGTCTTCTTTCTCCAACATACTACAAGCTACTAGCTGGCCAGGAAACCCTTCTTAGACAGATCCACTACTCCCCAGCATATTGTCTTTCACCCATAGTCCATATAGGAGCCCCATAAAAGGGATCCGAGAGCCGAGGGGATTGGTCTGAGCACTGAGATGAGGAAATGCTCTGGTTTCCCAGCATGGTTTCCCAGCCACAGGGAAGAAAAGGAAGGTAGGTGAGCCCTCCCCAGCCAGTCTATGCATTAATCCCACGAAGGGTGACAGGAAAAGGACAACTGAGTGCAGTTGGGAGGAGCCCATGGCTTTGCCGAATCCTCAGTCTCGGGGTCTGCAGTCAGCTCTCAGCACATCTTGGCAGCTGAGAACCCACATGAGTCACTTTATGTTCCTGAGCTCGTTGGGTTTTCCTGATAAGTAATAGGAGTTGGGGGATGTGAGGGCTCTGAAGATGCCAGCCCTGAGTGATGGCTCTTGCTGGTGGCTAAGAGCTTGGCAAGAAGCAGCCCATCTGCAGGGCTTTCCTGAGCGCCCTCGCTGGGCTCTGCATGCTTGAGTATGTTCAAAGGAATTGGACTGCAGGTTTCTTGGAGCCAAGAAATCAACCATCTAACAGAGCCAGGGCTCAGATTCTCAGTTGCTGAGGGTTTGAGGATCCATGCAGTAACCCAAGCCATCACATGGGGATGAGCCTTCCTTATAGGCCCTCAGTGGTGTTGCGTGGGGATTAAATCCCCACCCCCTATCCTGGTGTTCTGGATTTCGTGAGCTGCTCAGGGTGTCCTCACCCAATTCACCCTCCTTGCCATGTTCTCCCTTACCCCAGCCACAGTGGTCTTCTCTCAGGTCCTCCTGCATTCTGAAGGCTTCCCTTCCCCAGGGCATCTCCACACACCATCCCTCCCTTTAGCACATGCTTCCCTCAACTCCCTCCCGATTTGTGTTCCTACATTCTTTAGGTGTCTGCTCAATGAGGGCAAAGACTTTGTCTCTCTTGTTCACTGCCAATTCCTTTACTCCTTAAACTGCCTGGTTCACATTAAGTGCTTAGTAAATATGGATTAAGTAATGAAAAAATATTGAAGAATAGTGAATATTCCAACCAATTTGATTCATGAGCATATAAAGGAAATAGTGACAGTTTCAGTTTTGCCTTTTCCTTACCTTTCTACTTCTAGACTCCTACACTAAAGGCAGGAAATGTGTAGAGTCCCAGTGGATCACTTTGATCAAAAACTTTGTTTAATGTCATTTCCCATGGGCTTATTGTGTCACCCTTGGAGGGAAAGTCTTGTCTGCACCAGGGCAGCAATCAAAAGCTTAGCGCTAACAAGTATTAAGCTTTATTTTATTTCAAGTTCTCTTCGTTTAATATATCTGATCCTTACAAAAGCCTGGCTGGTTTTTCTGTCCGTAATTGATCACTAAGACCGGAGCTTCAGCAGCATTAAGAAATTTGCTTAGGGTCAAAATACTTGTAAGTTGCGCAAGCAGATTTTGACTTCAAAGCCAACATTCAGTCCTGTGCGGTCCAGTAGGTAGCAAATCGAAGGTGTTCCTGGGAGTGTCACGGGGTCATAAATTATAGCAATCCCTTGCAGGATGCCTTTCTCGGGGGATTGGGTGGGTTGATGACAAGGTTCTAAGAAATGAAACCTCCAGCAGCTCCAGCCTACACCAAGTGTGGCCTGAGCCCCAAGCCACCGTGTTAGGTAACCCTGGGCAAGGCTGCCGGCCTCTCCTGACCTCCCCAACCTCATTTCCAGGAGAGAGAACATAGCAACCAAAGGTGGCTGACAGCTCTGGAGTGGTGGGAGAATTAACTAATAAATGATTGGTATGCACTTGGCCAATGTAAAGTGCTATATAAATGGCTCATAGTCACAACCACCCTGTCAGGCATCCAGAGCTGCTTCTGAACCTGTGGTCCCTGTGTAATGATCCTGAACCCTACAAAGTGCTTTACAAATAGTAAATAATTCATTCTCAGGACACCCCCGGGAAGCAAGAAAGCATTCCTCTTACTTTAGACAAATTAAGATCCAACATTGGCTGGGGCTGCTCAGCCAGAAGTCCTTGCAAAGCCAAGTTTAGATCCCTGTGGCTCCCTGGGTTGGGACAGGCTCGGCCCAGCTGCTCCAACCTAGGAGCGCCAGGCTCGGGACTGAGAGCAAGGCTGTGCTCTTGTGGGCTCTGGTCAGTCTGTAAGACTCTGGAACCGAAGGCTGTGGTTTGCATGAGTGAGAAGCACAGAGAAATAAACAAATAGAGCCTGGGAGTGGAAAACGCACAGTGACTTCTTACTGTCAAGGTACTTGGCATTGGAGTAGGTTAGACACTTCCAGGAGAGGGACCAGCAGCCATGGAGAAGAGAGGCAATGGGGCGGGAGGAAGGAGAGGACACAGAATTTGGCCATGTCCATGTAAAGTCCAGGGATGTCCTCCTCTTCCAGGACTGTCCCAAGTACACCAGGCCTAGAGGGAGGCCCCTTCTCAGTCAGGGTTCACACCTGACTTTGGCCAGGGCAGCAGAACTCAGGACAGCAGGAGAGGACTCCCTCGTCAAGGGTCAGGAAAGAAACCCTATTCAGAGAGGCTGCCACACAGGGTCAGGTCCAGGGGCCTGAGGATGAGGGTGGTTTGGCCAGGAGAGGCTGGGTGTTGGAGCACTTCATACTGCAGAGGACTGAGACTCCTGGTCCCTTTATCTCAGTTCTGACACTGTCTCCCCTCTCTGGTACCCGAGAGAGGTCCTGAACCCACCTGGGTTTCCTCCTCCTGAGAGTGGGAATCAGAAGGCCTGTCCACTGTCTTCCCAAGAAGCAATGAGATGCCTGCAGCCTCTGCGTGTCAGACATGACCTGGGTTCTCCACTGCATGTGATGCTGCAGATGCAAGCCAGAAATCAGGAGAGAGGAGAGGATGTGGAACGTTTCCAAAGCAGAGCCCTGAGTTAATTGAAGATGTTAATAACTGGCTCCCCTACCAACTCACTGCATGACATAGGACGCACTTCTTAACCTCATCCCCAACGATAAAACAAGGATAACCATCACTATCGCTTTGCCACCCATGTGGAGGGCAGACTCCCTGACATGCTAATGGGCACATGAGTTATGTATCCCAGTGTCGGGTCAGTCCCTGGTGCTAAGATGGCACTTAGTCCCTCTTTGGGGGCCCAGGGGTGGCATTTGGCAGATCTAACGGCCAACAATCTCAAGACCTCAGACCCACCCACGGTCAGTTAACAAGCGTCTGGCAGGTGGCATTTTTATTGTCATTTTCCCCTAAAGGCTGGGGCTGGAAGGCAGCCAGTACTGTGTCCCTGGGCATCTCACATGTGTTATCTCACATGTCCTCACTGCAGAGCGGGAGCTGAGGGTCAATGAGCTGGCTGGTATCCCGGGGCCGACTTCATGACCTGGCCTCCTGCTCCCAGCCCAGTGCCCCTACACTCTGCCCGGCAGCCCACAGGGACCAGAGAAGCAATGGCAGAGTCAGCTGGCAGGAGGAGCATATGGAAGGGAAGGTGGAGAGGCCATGAAGACGGGATGGACACCCACTCTCCTGTCTGGCAAGGGAAGGGTAAGGAAAGAAAATGCCGAGGCATCAGATTCTTTTCAGATGAAACAAAGCTTCAGGTGAGAAAATTATTTAACACGACCAGGAGGACCATCCTATCCGTTTCTGAACTGCGCGTGCATTGAGTGTCTCACGTGCTTCAGGGAGAAAGTGGTGAGTGAGCAGGCAGGCCCTGCTTTCAGGACGCCTAAGGGGACAGGGAGATGGACAGCGAGGAGCTAAGCCGAAGACAAACGAGTGGACCAGTGAATCGTAAAGGTGGGGAGCGCGCTGGAGAACGCAGAGGGCGCCTAGCGTTAGGGAAAACCATTTTAGAGGGGGACATCGCAGCTAACAAAAGAAGCCATTCGCAGTGAAAATGTAGCAGTTATAAGACTTCACAGTCGTAGTCACACAGCATCAGAAGATAGAAAGCCCTGCAAGGAGTGTGGAAGAAAGGACTGGAAGGGGAAATTGTGACTGCAATAGGTTTTAACGCACACCTTCTAACTGCTGAAAAATCAAGTACTTCAAAAAAAGGGGACATAGAAATTATGAGATTTATAATTAATAAGATTGGATCAACAGGTAGAATCTAGACTCTGTACCCTATAGACAATACTACTGGTTGTTGAGCATCCTGGGACATTTATAAAAGAAGAAACAAAAACCTAAAAACCAGAAATTTTCCATGCAATATTCTAAAACAGAAGTACAATAATAAAAGTTGATAACAAAGTTTAAACAAGCAAATGAGATCTTTCACTCCCCCTGGAAATTAAAGAGAAAAGGGGAGGTTGCTCTTAACTAACTCTTGAATCATGGAGGTCACAGTTGGAATTAAAGACTCTTGGGAATAAACAATAGAAACAAAAACACTGGATTTCAAAGAATATGGAATGTGGCCCAAAGTGGAAGCAGAAACAAGTGCATAATCTGAAGAGCTTTCCTATATTTAAAAGTATGAGTCAAGAGCATGAGAAGTTAGCAGGAAAAAGAAAACAAAAACAAGGCTAAGTAGGACAGGTAGAGGGAAACAATAAAGATAACAGCAAAAATCAATTCCGAGAGCAAATCAAACAGAATAGTCAGAAAATGCCCCATGCTAAGAGGACGTCATCAATAAATCCTCCTCAAACTGGCTTTTCATGTGTGTGGGGTGGGGGCGGGGGGTGGAGAGAGGGAGCTGGAGGAGAATCGCTGCAAAATAGAAAAATATCTGGTAAAGCTAACCAAAAAAAGCGGGGAGAGTTATACAAATAAAAATAACTAGTCACGTTATGTGGGATGTAACCCACGTAAGGGAATTACAAATATTATTATGAAACTTCGCATTGAAATTGATTGCAAAAAGTGAAAACATACAGATAAATTGCTTAATTTTCTGGGGGAAAAAAAAAGCAAATGGTTAAAACCAGCTTTAGAAAATTAGAGACTTGGGAGTTAGGGGGTAGACAATATTCCCATCAAAAGATTTTTTTTAATTTACTTTAATTGTAAAGTAACTTCACAAAGATGCCCCATGGCCACAGGGCCATGCCTGGATGTCCCCTCTCACACTTCCAAGCCACAGTCAGTCCTCATGCCAAATAAACTCTCCCAGAGGATGAAAAATATGGTAAGTCATCCTATTCATTTTCAGAAATGAACATAAATCAGATACCAAAACTTGACCAAGATACCACGGAAAAGCTACGATGGACCAATTTCAGCTTCATGTATGAATGTAAACGCAAAACTCAGGGCCAGCTTCATGCACACACTGTCCGTGCAGTGACACAAGAGGGGCTCTGTGCTTGGTTTAATACTCTGCGGTCACCATCTTGAAATTCTTAATCTTTGAACAAGGGGTTCCACATTTTCGCTCTGCTCAGGGATTTGCAAACTACATAGCCAGTTCTGGCAAAAATACTAGCAAATCAAATATGATAGCACAGTAAACTAATTTCTACTCTGATCAAGGTGATTTTATCTGATTAAAAATTAGGAAATCTAGTAATGCATATTTGGCATGGATTATAAAATGATGATGTTAACAGATACTGAAAAGACATTGATGAAACCACACACAAAGATAACATTCTTGTCACTTAAAAAAATTGAATGGTAAATTCTGGAAGGGCAAAAGACAACCTTCCAAAGGAATATTTAATCCATTAATGCACAGCTTCATTACCTTTGAAATAGAGCATACAAAAAGCGACCCACTGCCATCATCAGCATTAATGAACACTGAATCAGAGGTTCTCACTGGCACAGTAAGGTATGGGGTGAGAGATGTGGAATAACTCCAAGAAAGGAGAGCAGCATTGTGTTATTTACAGACAGTATGGTTATAAACTAAGAAGACTCAAGAGGGTTGACCAAAACAACTGTTTAAATCAGTAAGATTGTTGGGTGCAAGAGAAATAAACATAAATCAAGAATATCACTAAACACCAGCAATAATTACTAAAAAGGCCTAATAACAATGACTTCTTCAAAATGGATTTTTAAAGCATAAAATAACCAGGAAAAACTATTATAATATATGTGCGTAATCAACATAAAGAAATGACAAAAGTTTATTGAAATATATAAAGTAGTATTTTAATAAATGGAGAAAAGAAATTGCAAGTATATTACAAATTTGCCATAGGGTCTCATAAATAGGCACAAATAAATGAATGTTCATTGCTTTCCAATTAAATAGTTAATACAATTACTATCAATATGCCAGTGGAATTTCTTAATGAAACAAATATTTATGAAATAATTCTAAACTTTAAAAAATAAACAAGGGAGAAAGGTTGGAAGTATTTTTTTAAATGGGGAATTGTTCTGCCAAATTTTAAAGTGTATTCTAAAGTTCGAACAATTAAGTGTTTTATTGGCAGAAGAATTTGCAAACAGATCAATGCAACAAACTAAATATGCACAGAAAGAAATCTCAAAAAAATGTAAGAACTAAGAAGATGATAAAGGGAACATGACACCCAAGGGGAATGGAGTGGATTAGTCATCAAATGGTATTTTTATTTATAAAGGAAACCTTAGATAAAAGAAATAAATACAATTCAATAATTACTGATACTGGGACGGAGGAGGCACCTCTAAGATTAGCAATAAAAATACCACAAAGGAAAATACTGATAAGTCACATAATCTATGTACATATATCATATATAGATTGTATCAAAAAATGCCACATTTAAAAATAAAAAGGACAAACTGGAAAGGAATATTTTCAACAAATATGATAAGAGGTTAATAGTCTTACTATTTTAAGACTATTACAAATTAAAGGAAAATTAATTACAAACTAAGAAAAAACTTACTGCGATTCAAGACATCAATAGAAATGTGGGTTATATACAAAAGCAAAATGTCCAATAAGCCATAAATATATTTTTTAAATGTTCAGCCACACCGGCAATCAGTGAGGTGGGAATGAAAACAATGAGATATTGTCCAGCGCGTATGGAACTGGCAAGGAGAAAGAGAGTTATTTTTGTTCTTGTTTTTAGTATTGAATGCGATGATTCAATATTGAATGTGATGATTCAATACTGCTGGTGGCAGGATAAAATAAACTCTGAGGGATGCAAATAAATTGCACAAACTTTCTGAAAACAATTTGATGCATTAGGAGACTTAGAATTTATACCTTTTGATTCAATAATTCCATTTCTACAAATGTATCCTAAAAAAGAATTTAGAGCAGCACCCAGATGCAAATACGAGAACAATCAACACAGTATTAGCTTTGTACCAAGTACCTTTCCCTCATTATCTAATACATGTTTTGCATTGATTCACATTTTCTAGTTAGACAAATTTATACTTTTAACATTTTATTTTGAGAAAATTGAGATTCATGTACGGTTATAAAATACAGTGCAGGGATTCTTGTACCCTTCACCCAGCCTCCCCCAGTAGGAACATCTTGTGTAACTAACACAGAATCACAACCAGGAAACGGGCACTGACAACTCCATGTTATTCACATTTCCCCTGCTTTACATGTACTTATGTGTGTGCATGTGTGTAATTCAATGCGATTTCATCACGTGTAGATTAGAGGGACCACCACGACAGCAAAGGTGCCATAGGGATCCCTCACAGTTCACAGCTTCCCTCCCCCTTCACCCTGAGCCCTGGCGACCACTAATCTGTTCTCCATCCCTCTCATTATGTCATTTCAGGAATGTCATATAAATGGAATCAGACAGGACATAACCCTTGGGACTGGCTTATTTCACTCAGCAAAATCCCCTCAGATCACCCCAGCTGTGCATGGACAGTTTGTTTCTTTTTGCTGCTGAGGAGGGTTCTGGGGGATGGAGGTACCACCACTTTTCAATGTTCACCCACTGAAGGACACTTGAGTCTTTTCCAGTCTTTGGCTGCCATGAACATTTGTGTACAGGTTTTACAGTATGATCTTCAAGAGCAAAAAATAAATAAAAATGAAACACAATTTAGAATTCAAATGTCATCCAACTATAGGGAAATAATTAAATAAATTAGGGCAAACTGAATATTTTGGTGTCATTAAAAGTTATGTCTAATTGGAATATTAAATGAGCTAGACTCCAAGGTACAAACAAAAAATGACTTTCTGTTTTTCCCTTCAGCCACCAGCTTCAGGAATGGAGCGTCTGACGACCTCTCTTCCTTGAGCAACGACCTCCTGAGCAACATTTGGACACAAACCAGTTTTTTTGGTTCCTTTCAGGAATTTGATCATGCATTTTTAAAGTATTAAAAAGTCTTGTGCACTCTAAATCAAAATCTCCCTTTCATCCAGTTAAAATCTTCTTCCCTCCACCCAGGGGGAAGGGGGATGTGATGTGGCCTTTCCTCCCCAGCTGCTGTCCCTCCCCTCGCTAGTCTGCCATCCCTGCACCCTCCAGGGCTGGGTGGGAGGAAGGAGGAGGTGGGCACAGTGGCCTTCTACCGTTGCACCGGGTTTCCCGTGGTCTCTTGACCTCATCCCCTTATGTCGGCCGTGTGGTTCTCTCTCTCTCTGTGTGTGTATGTGTGTGTTTCTGTGTATGAATGTGAGTATGTGTGTGTGTCTGTGAGTATATGTATGTGTGTATATGTCTGTGTGTGTGTATCTGTGTGTATGTATGTGTATCTCTGTGTATGTATCTCTGTGTGTCTATGTGTTTGTGAGAGTGTAAGTATGTATGTGCATGTATGTGTTTCTCTCTGTGTCCCTGTGTATGTGTGTATGTCTTCATGCATATAACGCGTACCGTTCTGTCTCCAGTGTTTCTAGGTTCAGTTCTGTGTGTGTGTCTCTGTGTGCCTTTCTGTGTCTATGTGTGCCTCTCTGTGTGTCTCTGTGTGTCTGTGTGTGTTTCTCTCTGTATGTGTCTGTGTGTCTCTCTGTGTGCAAGTGTCTCTGTATGTCTCTGTGTCTGTGTGTCTCCGTGTCTGTGTCTCTGTGTGTCTCTGTGTATGTGTCTCTGTATGTCTCCCTGTGTCTCTGTGTGTGTCTGTGTGTGTCTCTGTGTGGATGTGTGTGTGTATCTGTGTGTGTCTCTGTGTGGATGTCTCTGTACGTGTGTCTCTGTGTGTCTGTGTGTGTGGCCTTTCCTCCCCAGCTTCTGCCCCTCCCCTCGCCAGTCTGCCGACCCTGCACCCTCCAGGACTGGGTGGGAGGAAGGAAGAGGTGGGTGCAGAGGCCTTCTATCATTTCACCAGGTTTCCTGTGGTCTTTTGACGCCATCCCCTCATGTCGGCTGTGTGGTTCTCTCTCTGTCTTTCTCTGTGTGTGTATGTGTGTGTCCAAATGTGTGTCTCTCTTTCTCTCTCTCTCTCTCTATCTCTCTGCATGTCTCCCCTTAGTCCCTGCCCTTGGGCATGCAGTCTTTGGAGTCCTCTTCCCTGGCTGGAGCCTCCGCCCTGCCGCTTACAGAGGCACCCACTGCCCTCCACCTGCACCACCCCCTACTCCAGCAGGCGACTGTGTGGTGAGAGGCCTCTTCCAGACCCAGGGTCCTTTCAGCCTGCAGGAAAGCCCCACTCTGCCAACTCTGAAGGTGCTTTGATCCTGCCTGTGCCCCCTCTGTGCTCTGAGAGGAAACAGCCTCCAGAACCGCCTATGGAGTCACTGATGGAGCTCTGCAGGACTTTGCCTGAAATCCTTCCCTGTTCTCTTTTCCCCACCCCCACCGAGTTCTCCTGGGAGTGCTTCCTTAACAAACCCTCACCTCAAGGGCTGCTCCTGGAGAACCTGACCCAAGAAGTTCTGAAGGTGAGAATGGAAGCCCACACATTGGGGATGTCAAGTACCACATCCTTGTCTTGGACGAGAGCTTGGAATAAGGGGGTCAGGTGTGGATCACCTCTTAGATGAGGCTCTCTTCACACATTGTCTCATTTGATCTAGGCAAAAACCCCGTGATTAAGGAATTGTCTTCCCATTTGTGACTCATTGTGAAATTAAGGGTTTTTCCTAAACCCGGGGTCCCAGGTTAGCAGCGTCTGTATTGCCTGGAAGGTCGTTGGAAATGCAGATTCTCAGCCTTGCCCCTGAATAGCTGAGGCACTGGGCTTTGAGAACCTCTGCTCCAGATCCTATACCAAGCCTGTGGAAGGGCCAGAACCGAAACCCGGGCCTAACGACTGGTTATGTCCACTGAAATGGAAAAGCATGATGCAAAATTAACTATACTATATAATCCCAGTTAAAGCACATGTGAGAAAGGAAGGCAGATAAACGTGAAAGGAAGAGCCATTATGCTGTCTCCAATACCCCTTCGGTTCTAAGATTCTACAACTTTTTAAATATGTCTAACACATGACTGCCTATGTTGCACAGATCCAAGATTCCTTGAAAAGAAATAGTGGATAATGCTAAGCAAAGTTGAGTACTTTACCAAGCCCTGGAATGAATTAGCTAAAAATGTCAAGTGTAATGTAGACTAAGGGGTGTCATGTTCCTCCAACATCAGAAAAAGTCATCCAGAAACAGGCCATTGCAAAGGAGGAGGGCTTTCTGAAGACAGAGACAGGATGAGTCAAAGGGAGTGCCTGAGGCAGACTTAAGGAGGTGCTCATTCTGAGGTGTGAACCCCCCCTTTGCACACCCCAGAGAGTATGCCTCCTTAAGAGTGAGCACTTTCTCAATTTTGCAGCCCAGGTATCCTTACCCTAGTCCTGTTCTTGGAGCAATTGCACAAGACTGTCAATGACAAGGAGATTCTAGAGGTATATAGAGGCTTATCATGAGTGTCACAGAGAGAGAAAGTAGCCACGCAGTGGATACCTAGTGGAATATTTCACATCAAGTCTTTCTATAGGACCTCAGCTAATACAGAATGAACAAGGTTGGAAACCAACTCAAACATTAGTGGGTAGAAGAAGGGAAATCATCAAAATGCAGAATTCCAGGCTCGGCACCAGAGATTCTGCCCTCCCCACCACCCCATCTGGAGTGGGGCTCCTGCTTTTGCCCCAGGTGAGTCTGTGGGAGATGGTCCCATGACCACACCCCAAGGAACACTGCTTCTGAGCTGGGGAGGAGACCCTCAGCACCTGCTCCGAATTAGGCACACTCCACTGCAGGTAAGAAGTTTTAGATGGCTTCAGAAAAATCATGAACTCATCCATTGAAAACGTAAAGCTCTGAGTGTTTTGAATACCCCAGTATAGGCGGTTTCCTGGGAGCATGAAGTCTCCTGGGTGTTCCTTCCCAGAGGCCATTCCAAACCAACCTGCCCCCACTCCAGTGGAGGAAACAGCCGCCCGCTGCTTTGTTGCTTTTCTTGTCTAAAGGGCTCCCACTTCCCTTAGTGGGAGTTTCACCCACACACCCAGAGCTTCACACTCCTGGAAATAAGTCAGCTTTGGCCAAATTACAGAACTCAAGTGCTGGGAGACCAATGGGACCTTGAAGATTCCTTTTGTCCATTAGCTTTACCTAGGATTCAGTGGTCTTTTTGTATTAGTGCCAAAAGACAAAATTACAACAAATTCAGTTTGAAAATCTAATTGGCTTTTACTTGGAATTCTAGAATTGGACAACACTTCATTCCATAAATTAGAATGAGTGTTCTGCTGGGGATGACAGTACAGACTGGTTAGTGTGTGGAAGGTGGGAAAAAGGAAATGGAACCATCAAAAAAGCAGATCGGTGAATAGCAGCTCACTACACTTTTTGGTGAACAGTGGGTCACTGTGCTTTTCGGTGAACAGCAGGTCACTTTTCTTATAAAGAGGAACTTCATTATGACACTGACTCAGACAGACTGGGCTGTTTCTGATTGGTTGCTATGAATCTACCGTTTTTAGGAAAAACTGGTCTGTTTGAGGCTCTACCTGCTTCCTTAAAGTTTTGGTGTGATTTTGTGTCACTTTGTATGAGTGGCTTCATTTTGGTTTGGTCTGGTCTGCTGGGGCCTAGTCCAAAGCAATGGATTCCCGTAAACTTTTTTCAACATTAGTATTGAGTGGTAAGGAATTTATTATTGAACAGCACTATTATTTTGCTGTTCTTTTTGTGTGTGTGTGTGTGTGTTTTATTTTTGTTTCGAGACGGAGTCTCACTCTGTGGCCCAGGCTGGAGTGCAGTGGCGCGATCTCGGCTTACTGCAAGCTCCGCCTCCTGGGTTCATACCATTCTCCTGCCTCAGCCTCCCGAGTAGCTGGGATTACAGGCGCCCGCCACCACACCCGGCTAATTTTTTGTATTTTTAGTAGAGACAGGGTTTCACCGTGTTAGCCAGGATGGTCTCCATCTCCTGACCTCATGATCCGCCCATCTGGGCCTCCCAAAGTGCTGGGATTACAGGCATGAGCCTGGCCTATTTTGCTGTTCTTAATAAGGCATTGAACAAATTGATTTCTGTGTGACGGCAAAAGGGTGGAGATACGGCTGTCCTGTCCATTTGTCTTTTTCCTTGTCTATAGTAAATCTGACCAAAGGGCCTACCACGCTCTTGGGGTGGCCCAGTTCTGCTGGCCCTGCCAGATGTCACATCAGCATCCAGACAACAGCCATGCTGGGCACTAGTTCTCACAACGGTCCTGCAAAGTAAATGTCATAATCTACAAGTGGCGGACCAGGAACCTGAGGCTCACCATATGAAAGGTTGACGTCAGCATCACTGCAGGGGTTAAACCCAGGACTCTCGAGTTCCCAGCCTGCACCATTCCCTTCACTGCTCATCATGAGAAGCCTCTGTCAACAGCCCCCAAGGCTTTCTCGTGACAACAGGACACTGGCAATCCATAGGTATATGCAGAACCCTGGCTGGGTGGCTCTGTAACTCCATGCTTTAAAACCACAAGGGTACTATGGGTCAGAAACAGATCTGCCTAAAGATGGTTTGTCCTCTCAGCAGAATGTCCCCAGCTCTATGCTGGTTGAGCACTGGATCAAGAGTGCCCTGAGAACAGGGACAACCCTCCTTCAACAGCCTTGGCCCTAACCACTGTAGGCATTCCATAAGCAATCATTAAACACACAAGAATCATGTGCCAGGCGTTTTGCTAAAGGCTTGCTGTGTTATTTCCTGGAATCGTGTGGCAGAGATAGTGCTTGTCTACACCAATCATTATTTTTCTTCCCTCCTTAGTTATAGAGCCCCGGTATTTTCAGCAAGGCTAAATGGCACAGGTCAAAATCTTTATTCTCCTCTCCTACTGCAGTTAAAGGTAGTCATGTGACCGATTCTGTCTGACAGAATGGAAATTAATTGTTCTGTGAGAATACTGGAAATCCCTTCAACTGAGAAGAGCAGCCTTCAGTCCACACCATCTGCCTCGTTCCTGCTGCCAGCCTGGAATGCTGACATGATGGCTGGAGCTTTGTCAGCCATCTTGGACCATGAGGTGACCTTGAGGATGAGAGCTGCATGAGGGGGCCAGGAAGAAAGAGAAGGGCCTGCTCCGCAATGATACCATAAGGTTGCCTTTCTGCTGGGCCGCAAGGCTCCAGACATTTTTAAACCACAGAGATCTGGGATTTCCCTATTCGACTGCAATTAAGCCTAACCCAAAATGTTCAGTAAATGATCTCAGTAATCTTGAAAGGTAGACTAGGAAGGTTCAGAGTTGATTGTAGAATTTTCTTACTCCTCTGCAACTATGGCCTTTGGGAGATTAGAGTAAAGTCAGATCGAATATTCAGGCACTGCAGAGCACCCTGAAATGTTCTGGAGATGTGTTCTTCTCCCAAGCAAGGGGAAATGATGGCTAGTTGGTAAGTGGTGTCCACAGACCTGCTGTTCACACCCTCTGCCTGCTGCCTGTGGGTGAACAGAAAGGCAAAAGACTTTCTAGGCTTAATCTTAAAGTAAAAAAGAAAAGATATTGAAATACCACCTTACATTGACTGCCTTCAGCTACAGAAGAATTAACCACCATTAATCATTATGGTGATAATTGTACGATATATAAAATATACCATGTAAAGTATGCAATTAAATAATTGCCATTTTTCTTAAGCTCTTATGGGATCATTTCAAGATAATGAGCAGGGTTAATAATGTTGTCAAATTAAACCTACATCATTTCTATGCCCATTGCCAAGGCATTTACCTCCCTAGGCCTGGTGTCCTCATCTATAAAATGAAGAACGTGAGCAAGATGCTCTTAGGAACCTTTGGATGTATGGATCAGGCAGGTAAACTGTTGCAGTTCTGGGCACTGGCAGAAATGGGGCCATTTACTTTGCCACCTGAGACTTGACTTGGAAATCTGAGAAAAATCTTACCATAATGAGAAAGTGATTTTTTCTCCCTCTTGGAAATGCACAGCACTTTTTGCTTCCAACATTCAAACAAGCTCGCGACAGCAAAGGGAATTGAGTGGCATGCCCCAATCTTGCCCGGGTTATGGTACCTGTATGTCATGGGGATAAGCAGCTGAGGCTGCCTGTGGTTGGAGGGGACCAACCGCCATCCCCACACCTGCCTGGCTGTCCCCAGGTCTGAGGAGAACCATACATGGCACATCTATAACCCACTCATGGCACACTGGAAAGTGCTGGATTCAAGTACCAGGAAATCAAGAAAAGTAAACCTTTTTTGCCTTATTTGTCTGGGTATCAGATTTACTTTTTTTGGTTTGGTTTTGTCTAATATACAAGCACAAGGGATGGGACCTTGCAACAAACTATGCAAAGATGTCTCAGAGCAACTTCCCCAAACCCTAGGCCTGTCTGTACACGGGCTCTCATTCTCTTTGCCCAGGCCCTGGCTGTGGGAAACCCCCTGGCTGGCCAAAGCTGCCAAGCCCTAGTGTGGACAGCAGTCCCATCCTTCCCTCTGGTGTCCTCAAACTCAAGCCCAAGTTTGTTCTGCCTCAAGGACAAGTCCCAGTCCCTCCTCTTGTGACCAGTGTCAATCTTCCACCAAACGATGGTCTGGGGATTCAGGGAAAAAATAAGAGAGAAAAGTGCTGAAAATCCCTTCACTTAGGAAGAGCAGCCTTCAGTCCCTACCATCTGCCTCCTTCCTGCTGCCAGCCTGGAATGCTGACATGATGGCTGGAGCTTTGTCAATCATCTTGGACCATGAAGTAACCTTGAGAATGAGAGCAACATGAGGGTGCCGAGAAGAAAGAGGGGAGCCTGCTCCACAATGACATCATGGGGTTGCCTTTCTAGTGCTAGACTACCTGTCTCCAACCATCTTCTTTGGACCTGAAAACATTAATTTGATTTTGTTTTGCATCAGGGTCAGATGACTGTCATCCAGATGTCCCTCTTCATTGTTTGTGAGCTCAGATGAAGGATAGTGGCAAGGGCTGGGATTCTGGAGTTAGGAGCCTTCCTTCTAATTCCAGTTCCTTCACATTCCTAACTGTTGCTTTTCTCTGTGTGAAATAGGAATGTGCTACTGACATTAACGAATATCTATTAAAAACCTATTACATGCCAGGTGCTATGCTGGGGTGGAGGGAGATTATGATAAGCAAGCCTGCCCCGGTGTGATGTGCAATGTGCTGCCCAGAACTCCTGAAGGGAGGATTGCTGCTCAGAGGCTGGTGGGGGGTGTGGGTGGGCAGCCTCCAGCAGTTGGCCCCTTTAGGGTCCCATCGCCACAAAGCCACCTGCCCAAAGGCCCACCCTTTTCAAGGCAGCCCCCATCCAATTACAGATCAAAGAAGCAGGATGACAAACTGACCATATTAACCCAACTCAAGATGCCTCTGAAGGGCTATGCTAGCCCCAGATCTCCCCATGGTGTGGTCTGAGTCCCCATTGGGCCTCCAGGAATCACACCTTGATTTTTCCCTCTGTCCACACATGATTCAAGCCCTTCTCTGCCATGGGGGTTGGTCCCAAGGGCCCTCCTTAATAAACCTTTTGCCCACCAAACTCTATCTCAGAGTCTACTTCCCAGGAAATCCAGCCTGAGATAAAGCAGGCTTCTCTCTCTCTGGCCACCAAGTTGAGGAGATAAATGATAAAGCAATTTTGTGAGGACTGTGTAGAGGAGCGAATGAGATTATATGTGTGAAAGCACTTTAGCAACACACAACTACTGTTGAAGCTGTGGGTTACCTTTATTTCTAGTGGTTTGGAGTGAGTCAAATTGCTTGGGAAAAAGAAAAAAAAAAAAACCCTGCCAATTTTCCTTCTTCCCCATCTTCAAAGCCCGCAAGGTGTGTCTGACCCAGGCAGCGGTGGCAATGCCTAGGGCCTCTCAGGAAGAGGAGCAAAGAGGACTTCAGGTACCCCAAGGAAATCTCGTAGCTTGTGTCTGCCAAACATCTGTCTTTAGCGCAAGCCCAATTCCAGAGGTTGCAAAAAAGAGAGAGCCGTGTGACCCCCAAGCCCAGCTGACAACTTTCCAAGTTCCACTATGCTATAGCCAACACTGCAGAAGCAGAATCCTTGGCTCCAAACCACTAATGAACTCCTTCTAGCTCCAGGTTTAATTAGTTTTCATTGCAATATTAATGATCCTAACAAACCATTTCAACTTTCCTGTTTCACAGTTGGATTTCTTTATTTGGCATTTGGTCTCTTTATAAGAAAATCCCACATGCATCCTCCTCCCCGCTTGCCCCATCAAGAGGGAATAAGTTCACATTCTTATTTTGCTTATCACTTTGGCCAGCCCGGGGACAGTAGCTTTAATAATTTTGAAACTGGGAGCATTAAACACATCACAAACTGCCATACAAATAACACATAATATAACTCCAGGATTTTAATTACAGTGACTAATATATGTACCAATCCTAAAATCTCTGTAGTACCATTAGGCCACATGCATGGACATTATTGGGAGGTTTAAAATTTGCACAAGGTGTGTCATTAGTTGATCCAAGACCTTCCAGATCTAGTTCTCACCTGGGACTCAGAATTCATTTGTTGGGCACTTTGAACTACCCAGCCACAGGCGGAGCTATTTTCATTAGTGACAAGGAAAAATGATTAAACACCGCCACCAGCTCAGGTCAGTTTTTGTTGAGGGCGGGTTTGGCCGCATGGCCGAGCAAGTAGGCATTTGCTGGGGGATTCCACTGGCTCTTTATTTTCCTTGCCTCTTCAATAGAAGAGAGAAGAAACAGCAAACAGGAACTATGCCCTGCCTGCTTCCAGAAATTCTCCAACCTGGCCTCAAGGGCATGTGATCTGGGTTTATGTGAGAAGTCACTAGATTTTTAGGTGCAGTGTCTTTCCAGGAAGAGACTGGAATGTGGGCAAGCTGTTGGATGGCGACTGCTGGAAACTGAGTTGCGTCCCCCATGGGCCTCTCCAAAGAAAGACCAGAAGCCTGGACTCAAGGTCCAAGGATGTGCAATGAACTCACACTCAACACGACTGGCAGCAGACAGCAGCCAAGCCACACAGGGAAGCCGGGCTGAGCTTGCATTGAGCAGCCAAGCTCAGAGGTGCAGTCCACGTGACCAGACCCCAGCAAGCAACCTGGAAAGGGACTCAGGACCAAGGAAGGCAAACTGGTCACACAGATGGGGTGAGGAAAGGGGCCAGTCTTGGACATTCACACTGAGGATGGAGAGCAAACCACTCCAGAGTCCATATGCTAGTGAGGAAGGAATTCCTTGCATTCTTCCAGTGCTTAGAAAGGGAAGGCTTTTACTGCCCACAGCTTGGGGAAGCAGCTTCAGTCAGGACCCTTGACGTCGCCTCCTGAGTGAGAGGCCCCACTACAAAGTTGTCCAGGCCAGGACCACTCCTGGGACAACATCCCCAAACAAGTGTCCCTGCCCCAAGCCTGGTTTTACCAACCCCTGTGCCCCTGGACACACACACCACAGCCAGAAGATTCCTCCTTGAACTTGTCCTGTTCCTGCTTACAACCTCTGAAAACCCATAAAGTGCTACCTGCCACACACACCAAGAGGTCGGTGTCCCCAGTGGTCCTCATAGGACCTGTTTATGTCACTGCCCAGGACTTCAGAGGGCCCCAGAGCTCCTGGTAAGATCTCAATAACCAGTCAGAAAATGGAAGAGGATGAGAGGACCGACGTGCAACCACAACTGTGAATTATTTATTAATAAATTTAACAGAAAATATGCACAATCTATACATTTTCTAATTACTAAATATAAGTGAAAAAAATAAAAGAAAACCTAAGAAATGAAGGGACATATCTTATTACTGGATGGAAAGTCTTAATCTCTTTAAAAATCAATCTCTCCAAATTGATCTATATATTTATTTCAATTCCAAGTGAAATCCCAGGACATTTTATGTTTCTGGAAAGACAAATGATTCTTAATTTGCATGGATATGTGAAGACCTAGAGTAGGCAAGTCACCTTGAAAAAAAAGAACAAAGTTTAAGGACTTGCAGGACCAGATCTCAAGACTTACTAGAAAGCTATAGTAATTAGCAGTTCAGGTTTGGGCATAAGAATAAACAAGGGTACCTGAAAGTTTTCAGAAAGGGAAAATAAAAATGGGCCTCAGCCTGGGCAACATGGTGAAACCCTGTCTCTCCAAAACAAAAACAAAAAAAAAAATTAGCCAGGCATTGTGGCATGTGCCTGTAGTCCTAGCTACTTGTCTGGGGGCTGTGATGGGACAATCGCTTGAGCCCAGGAGGTAGAGGCTGCAGTGAGCCAACATGATGCCACTACACTCCAGCCTGGGCCACAAAGTAATATCCTGTCTCAAAAAAAAATAAAAAATAATAAAAATAAATAAATTTAAAAAAAAAAAACTGGGTTTCCTAGCAAGGAGGTAAAACCATTCACACTTCTGGCTCTGCATCAACCACACTAACTGCTAAAAGATTATGAAGCAATGCCTTTAAAATCCTGGGAGAAAAATTTATTTTCAACCTGAAATTTCGCACCCATACAAACAGTGAAATGTCAGAAAGGATTAAAGGCCATGTTTACAGATGCCAAGGTTTGGAAAGTGACTTGCCTCACACCCTTTCTTATGGTTACTTGAGAATGGACTCCAGCAAAACAAGGGAGGCAACCAAGGCTAAGGAAGACACACTGCACAGGGAGTGCTTGAGCAAGCCCAAGAAAAAAAGGAAGGCAGTGCCCAGTGCCAGCTGCAGACAGTACTGAGAGCCAAAGCCCAGGTCAGAAAGGAGGATGGGGGTTCCAGGATGTAAAAAAAGGAACATGACCATGGTGAATTTTTGGGGTTTTCTTTTTGTTACCATATATTTCAGACTACGCACCAGTGAGCCTGGAGCCCAGAAATGCCAACAGGCAAAAAGAAAAACAAAAGAGAAACAAATGAACAAAAAGCCCATCTCTGGCCAAAATACAAGGTGTCAGCAAACCTTCCCACAGCTGTAGCACCAGCAGAGCTGGGAAGAGGAGCAGCCCACCCGCTGTTTTACACTCAGGAGCAGCAATGAATTCAATGCGCCCATGTGTGGCAAGCAGGGCCAGGGCCAGGCGGGCCCATCCATATCCTGCCTCATACAGGCCAGCAGCATTGGGCCTGATCTGCCTGCAGATGCAGAGCCAGCAGAGCCCAGTGGGAACACCCATCTCCTGCTTCACAACAGCCAACAACAGTGGTCCAATCTGCCTGGAGCAGTGTTGACAATGGGGCTGGGGGCCAACCCATTTCCCATATCACACCTATGTATTCAGTATCTGTGGCAGCAGATTACCATAAAATTAGTGGCTTGAAATAACACAAATTTATTATCTTACTGTTCTGTAGGTCATAAACTGGTTGTGAGTCTCACTGAGCTAAAATAAGGGTTTTGGTAGAGCTGTGCTCCTTTTTGGAGGCTCTAGGAAGAACCTGTTTCTTGCCTTATCCAGCTTCCAGAGGACACTTGCATTCCTTGGATCCTGGCCCCTTTCATCTTCAAAACCAGCAATGGCCAGTCAGATCTTTCCTATGCTGCCATCTCTTCCAATTCTGCTCCTCTATTAAAGGCTCTGTGATTACATTTGGGCCCACCAGGGTAACTTCCCTATTTTAATGTCAGCTGATTAGCAATCTCAATTCCATCTGCAGCTTTAATTCCCTTTTGCCATACAACATCACATATTCATGGATTCTAAAAATTAGGATGTAAACACCTTTGAGGAGCCATTATTCTGCCTACCATACCACCTACAGTGGCAGGCCTATCTCCCCACATCAGCCATGTCAACAGAGCAGGGAGGACTGCCAGAACCTGCATGCTAAACCTAAACAGGAAAACATCCTGCTAAAATTGAAGATTCAAATAAAATCAAGAGTGTCCTAGCATAATATCCAGAATATAACTGAAAACTACTTATCATACCAGAACCAGGAAAATCATAACTTAAGAGGACAATAAACCAATATCAATAGAGAGATGAATCAGATATTGGAACTATCTGACAAACATTATAAGGCAGTCATCATAAAATTGATTCAACTAATAATTATGAATTCTCTTCAAACAAATGAAAAAGTATAAAAGTTCAGCAAGGAAATTCAAGTTACATAAAAACCATAAAACTGAAAAATGCAAAAAATTTAAAACTTACTGGAAAGGCTCAATAATAGGGTAGAAATGAGAGAAGATAAGATAAATGAACCTGAGGATAGATAAATAAAATGTATTCAACATAAATGACAGAAAGTAATTAGACTAAAGCAAAAAGCTAACAGAGCCTCAGGCCACATTGGACATTAACAAAAGATCTAAAATTCACATCATTAGAGTTCCCCCAAAACTGGAGAAAGAACAGGTGACTTAAAAGTATTTGAAGAAAGAATGGGTGAAATCTTCCCAAGCATGCTGAGAAACATAAACTTACAGATTCAAGAAGCTAAGCAAACTTCGAATAGGACAAATCAAAAGAAAACCACATCAAGATGCATGACAATTAAACTTCTGAAAATTAAAGACAAAGAACAAAACCTTAAAAGTATCCAGAGAGAATGAAAATGAAACTTTACTTAATTATGGTAGATTTCTTATCTGAAACTATGGAGTCTAGGAGGAAATGGAACATTTTCCACGTGCTAACTGAAAAAGACTGTCAACCTCAAATTCTATATCCAGTGAAACTATCATTCAGGAGAATTTGTAGCACTGAATGCTTACCATAGAAAAAAAGAAAAAGTTTCAAATCAATAATCTAAGTTCCTACCTGAAGAAGCTAATAAAGAAAAACAAATAAGCTTTAAAAAGTGAAAATAATGAAATAATAAAAACAAGATCAGAAATCAATAAAATTGAACAGGAAAACAATAGAGAAAATCAATAAAAACAAAAACTTACTGCCTAAAAAAATTACTAAAATTGATAAACCTCTACCAGGACTGATAAAGATAAGAAGAGAGAAGACACAAATTACCAATATCAGGTAGAAAAGAAGAGATTTCACTACAGATCCTGCAGCCATTGAAAAGAAATTTTTTTAAAATGCTACAAACAACTTAACACTCATGGATTCAACAACTTAGAAGAAATTTGACCAAGTTCTCAAAAACCACAACTATAAAATTCAACCAAGATGAAATAAATAACCTGAATAGTCCTATAACTATTAAAGAAAATGAATTTGTAATTTTAAAGTTCCCAAGAAATAAATCTCCAAGCCCGATGTCTTCACTGGATAATTTTACCAAACAGAATTATATCAATTTTACACAATTTTGATAAGACAGTGGAAGAGGGAATAATCCGTAATTCATTTTATGAAACAGGTATTGCCTTGATACCAAAACCAGACAAAGATATCACAAGAAAACTATAGACCAAAACCTTATGAAATTGGATGCAAAAACCTTCAACAAAATAACAGCAATTCTAATTCAATGATGTATAAGAATAATTATATACTACAACCAAATGGAGTTTATTTTAGCTGTGTAAGACTTCTTCAGAATTTGAAAATGAATCAATGTAATCCACCGTATCAACAGGCTAAAGAAGAAAAATCACATGATCCTATCAATTGACACAGGAAAAATATTTGACAAAAGACAACACCCTTTTATGATAATAACAATTAAAAAAAAACTCCCAGCAATTTAGGAATAGAAGAGAATCATCTCAAGATGATAAAGAGTATTTACAAAAAAAAAAAATGTACAGCTAACACTATACTGAATAGTGAAAAAAAGTGAATCCTCTCCCACCAAATCAAGAACAAGGTAAAGGTGTCCGTTCTCATCACTCCTATTCAACAAAGTATCAGAAATTCTAGCCACTGCAATAAGATAAGAAAAATAAATAAAAGGCATACAGATTGGAAATGAAGAAATAAAACTGCCCCTATTTGCAGATGCATAATTGACTACATAGAAAATCCCAAGGAAACTACAAAAAAATCTAAAACTAGCGAGTTCATGAAGGTGGCAAAATACAAGACCAACACACAAAAATAAATTGCATTGCTACATACACAAATAAATATTCTGAAACTAAGATTAAAAACATGATGTCATTAACAATTGCTCCAAAGAAAATGAAACACTTGGGTATAAAATTGACAGTGTGTATAAGATCTGTATGCTGATCATCATTAAATGTTGAGGAAAGAAATCAAAAAAGACCTAAATAAGGGAGCTACATCATGTTTATGGATTGGAAGACTCGCCATAGTAAAGGTGCCAGTTCTTCCCAAATTAATCTATAGGGTTAATGAAGTTACTATCAAAATTCCAGCAAGTTTTTTGTAGACATAGACAAAGTATTCTAAAATTCATGTATACGAACCTCAAATAAAATAACTCAGACAATCAAGAAAAAACAGAATGAAGGAGGGTTAATCACTCTACTCAATATTAAGTCTTACTCTAGAGCTACAAAATTCAGCCATTGTGGTATTGGTGTGGGATAAATACATAAAACAATGGAATGGAATAGAGAACACAGAAGTGGACCCACATAAAATGTTTGTGTCCATCTTCTAGAAGTGCCATAATAAAACACCATGATGAGATGGCTTAAACAACAGAAATTTGTTTTCTCATAATTCTGGAGTCTGGATATTCAAGATCAAGGTATCCACAGAGTTGATTTCTTTTGGTGAACTCTTCTTGGCCTATAGGTGGCTGTCTTCTCCTCATGTCTGTGTCCTCAACTCTTCTTATGAGGACACCAGTCTTACCGGATGAGGACCCACTCTAATGACCTCATTTAACCTTAATCGCCACTTTAAAGACCCTACCACTAAATACAGTCACATTCTGAGATACTAGAGGTTGGGACTTTGATACCTGAATTTCAGAGGGGACAGAATTTAGCCCATAACAAGTCCAGCTGATTTTTGACAAAGGTACAAAAGCCACTCAATGGAAGAAACAGAGTCTTTACGACTGGAGCAATGAGACATCCAAATAAATGTCTACCTAAGTCTCACATCTTATACAAAGATTAACACAAAACAGTGGACTGCAGACTTCAATGTTAAACAAAAAACCCTAAACCTCTTAGAGAAAGACAGGAGCGAATCACTGGGATCTAGAGCTGGACAAAGAATTCTTAGATTTGACCCCAAAAGCACCAGCTATAAAAAGAAAAATGATACAATTATACAATGAGCCATGTCAAAATTTAAAACTTACTCTACAAAAGACCTTGGGAGGATAAAAAGACCTGGAGAAGATATTTGCAAATCACGGATCTCACAAAGGACTTATAGCTAAGTACAAAGAGCTTTAAAACTCAAGGGGAACAAAGCAAATAATCAAATTTTAAAATGGACAAAAGACATAAATTTTACCAAAGAGGATACACAGATAAAAAAGAAAACACACAAAAAGATGTTCAGTATCAGTAATCACTAGGAAAGTGCAAATTAAAACTAAGGAGAGCCATCACTACATACCTATCAGATTGGCCTTTTACAATCTTTAAAAAGTGATGCAGAAAAATGGATCACTCACATATTGCTGACAGAAATATAAAATAGTACAGCCACTCTGAAAAACAGTTTGGCAGTTTCTTAACCAAGTAAATATGCAATTATCATATGATCTGTCATTGCACTCTTGGCCATTTAGCCCAAAGGAATGGAAATTTATCTTCACACAAAATCCTGTGCCTGTGACAGCCCAAGTCCAAGGCTTGGGAAGTGGTTGGGTAATGTGGAAACTGACCAGTTCCAAAGGAAAGTGACGATGGATGACCGATGGAGAACCCTGTTTAGAAGGAATGTGTGGGCATGACATTCATGGCATTTGTTTTCAGGAACACCCCTCATTTCATGCTGTTCAACACTTTCTGTGCCCCACTGCCTATCTGTATGTCCAGACCTCTTGGTTTAGTCACTGCTGCCTCAGCCTGTGACAAACTAGCAGTTTTCAACCTACTTCGGGAACAGCACCTTCCTCTCCTGGACCCCACACCTCAGGCCTCTCTCGCTTTCTGCCTCAGACCCTTCCTAATGCCAGAGCATGTGGGGACTCCTGTGGGGATCCACTGTGCATTCACACAGGTACAGTCCCAAAGTGCAGGGGTGTTAATACCCAGGACCACCCTTGGCCTATGGGAGGAGAGGAACCAAAAGATGAAAGACTCCCTACCTGAGCCCCAAGAAGACAGTTCTGAAAGGCATTTCAAAAGGCTCTTCAGAAGATTCCAGCCAGTGGAGTACCAGTTCTCTCCCTTAGCTGTGAGCAACCCTGTTATGAATCCTGGAAATGTCTCTGACTTTTTATCTGCCCAGTCCCCAAGTCCTAGACTTGGCAGCCCTGGAACGCTTCCGAAATGCACTGCCTGTTTTTGTCTGCTGGGATGACCCAAAATAAGATGCCTAGCAAAGATTTAACAATGGCTGCTGAGTACCACAGCCAAAGAAGCCTACCCTGTCCCTCACTGCCTCTGAGTAGTGTCGGTCCCCTTAAAGCCACTGGTGCCAAGGTTAAGAAGTAACAATGGAGCAGGTCAGACAGGGAGAGAGAGACTGGGTACTGAGTCCAGCCCAGGTGGAGCTAGTTGAGGCCAGAAACCAGGTCGGTGACAAGAGACATCAAGCCTAGATGGAGGAGGGTGGACACCACCTCCAAGGGGCAAGTTCAAGGTCAGAGCCAGCAGATGAGTGACAGGCAAGGCAACAGAATCAGGGGACTCACAGAGAACATTGCACAAGAAATAATCTAGGTGTAGTCAGTCCCCTCTCAAAGGTCTTCTGACCCACCTGACTCCACCCAAGAGCTTCCACTGGTTTTAAAGGACGAGTATCAGACAGAATCCAGCATCTGGCATCCAGGGGCTCCCATGGCACAGGTAAAAAGACGCAGCCTTGAGAGTGCCGGTGGCATTTTTGTCTTGCTGAAAGACCTGGCTTTGAAAGAATGAATACCCTCTGGGAGGTGACCAGCTGGCCTATAGGTGAGGTTGTGAACTGGCCTGAAGATTCTGAGTTACCGGATGGTCACTCCAGAACCAATGGGGCTCCTCACAAGGGCAGGGAGTTTGGTAGGGTGTGGTCCTCCTGATCCAAAAGGCTGAAAACTGATATTGGATGAAGGAGAAACTTGTCCAGAAACCCCAGATATCTTGAAGAACAACCTGTCATATCAAGTGAAGAAAGAGACTTGACAATGTGCTAGCCGATTTTTAAAAACAATGACCCAAGGAAAGAATGGGGTCAGGAACCCACATCACACAGCCTTGTACGCCTGCTTGCAACAGTGAGAGTGTGAGTAAAGTCCAAGATCACAATACTATCCATCTGTCCATTCATCCATCCTACCATTCATCCGTCCATCAGCCCATCCATTTGTCCATCCATTCATTCATTCACCTGCCTGTTCATGCACTCATTCATCCATCTATCCACCTACCCACTTATCCATCCATTCATCCATATGTCCATCCACCTATCCATCCATCAACCCACCCATCTGTCCATGCACCCATTTATCCATCTATCTATTCATTCATCCATCCACCCATCCATCTGTCCATCCACCCATTTATCCATCTATCTATTCATTCATTCATCCACCCATCCACCTGTCCATCAACCCATTTATCCATCCATATATCTATCCATTCACTCACCCACCCATCTGTACATCCATCCATCCATCCATCTGTCCATTCATTCATCTATTCATTCATTTATCCATCTGTCTGTCAATCTACCTGTCCATCCTTTCATTCATCTATCCATTCATTCATCCATCTGTCCATCTGTCCATCCATTCATTCATTCATCTGTCCCTCCATCCCCTCACCCACTCATTCATCCATCTGTTCATCCAACCACTCATCTGTCCATCTACCTATTCTTTATTTCATTCATCTATTCATCCATCCATCCATTCATCCATTCATGTATCCATCCACCTTTCCATCCATTCCTTCATTCAGCAGACCTTTGCTACATTCTGGGAGCCCACATGATGCCAGGCCCTGGAAGATATCAATGACTATGACACAGTCCTTGCCCTTGAGCAGTTCATGGCCTCTCCAGGGAGGTGGATGCCACATCCAGTGCCCTTGGCTAACGAGGTACTCCTCCTTTTCCTCTCATTGCACCCCACGCTTCCCTCATCAAAGAATGTCACAATTGTTTGTATGACTTCCCCCTGGGCTGTGAGCTGCATGATAGAAGAAGCTCACACTCACACAGACGAACACCCATAGCACCATCCTCAGTGCTCTGCATAGATAATTCTTAGCAACCCAAAGAAGCAAGAACTTCACAGCTGAGGAAAATGAAGCCCAGAGGGGTGGAGTGATTGGCCCAAAGTCACAGAGGTAGTTCAATCCAGACACTCTGGCTCCAGAGCCTGTGCCCTGGTGCATGACCTTCAATGTCTGGTAGGAAAGCTGGCTGGGATGCTGTGTTCACTGCAAAATCCCAGAACCTTGTGCAGTGCTTGGCCCCTCGAAAGGCTCAGCAGAGCAGTAAGTACAAGGTGCACAGCAGCACAGGGAAGGGGTGTGGCTGCCTGCTGGGTACCAGAAGGGAGAAGAGGGAAGGGAGAGAGGAGGGGGGAGAGAGAGGGGAGATGGGAGGGAAGGTAGCAGCCTTGAGCAGGACTCCTGGGACTGGGATGTATGACTTGAAAGAGGATCAGTGACAGTGATATGAGATGCCACGTGAGCAGGGTTGATTCTGAGGGGCTCCTATCCAGCAGGGGTGAGAAATCATTCACACACTTGGGCAGGGAATGTGACAAAATCAGAGCGTCAGTGGCAGGGCTGTGTGACATAAGCCAGCAGCAGGGAGCCCGGGGCAGGCAGAGTGGTCAGGATGCGGTTGCAGGGACCTGGGTGAGGCTGCGGGAGCAGGCCAGAGTTGGGTGGCACCTGGGGAGAGGGGAGGGGAAGGGAGGCAGTGGAAATGTCCAAGCTTGTGTGAATGAGTGTGTGATGGTGCCCCCAATCCCCAAAATCAAAACTACCATTTCCTGAGTGCCTCCTATGTGCCAGGCCCTGGGGCAGGCCCTGACATAGCATCTAGTTTTGCAATGGCAACAGTGCTACAAGTGGGTTTTTTCCTTCTCATTTTATGGAGGAGAAAACTGCCTGAGCTTCTGGAAGGTCCCATGGGCAACTCACGATGTGGAGGATGGGGCGGGGGGTCTGTGTGACTCCAGGGCACCATGCCCCAGGAGGCTACACTCAGATCATCTTCACTCAGCAAAGAGCATGACACGGGGACAGTTGACCAGGCTTTGTGAGTGGCGTGGTGGCCAAGAGCCAAGCTACAAATCATGCCACGTTGCCACGAATCTATGTGTGATCTGCTTGCTCCAGCTGTCTCAGCTCAACCGGATCTATTGACGATTCACTAATCCAGCCGATAGCTGGGCAGCTGACCCACAGACTTACGCTTCCTGGTCCAAGGCGCCACCAAGCCTACTCCCAAGCCCTCAGATTAGTGGGTGTTAGTTCATCATTAAAGAGTCGCCTTCAGCATGATTTACCTTGCCCAGGGTGCCCTGGACAGCGCAGCAGCAGGCACCCCGAATGTCTGCTTTCCTCTGTGGCATATCTCTTCCCTCGAGCATCCTGGTTTAACCCATCTGTCCATGGCCATCTCAGTAAACTTTATTCCTGACAACAAGCTTCAGTGGCCTGAACAGTGACCCCCAAAAAGATATGTTCAGGTCCAGATCCCCAAAAATATGTGGAGGTGACTTTACTGGGAAAAAGGGTCCTAGTAGGTGCGATTAAGGATCTTGAGATGAGGAGGTCATCCAGTGAGTTCTACATGCAATGACAGGTGTCCTTGCCTAAGAGAAAGAGGGTATTTGAGACAGATAGAAGAGGCGGAGGCAATGCGACCACAGAGGCAAAGATTGGAGTGATACAGCCACAAACGAAGGAACAAATACAGCCACTAGAAGCTGGAAGAGGCCAGAAAGGATGTGCATCTAGTGCCTTCAGAGGGTGCCTGCTTCCACCTCGCTTGGACTTCTCGTCTCCAGAACCATGAGAGAATGAAGTTCTGTTGTTTTCAGCTGTGCAGCATGTGGGTAACTGGTGACAGCAGCCACAGGGAAGTAACTCTCACACAAGCTGACTTGGGTTTCTGACTGGAGCGTGAGTTGCTATTTGCAGGAGAATTTGTGATCTCATCCCTCAGGCCCACGAGCTGGTCGGGTCCTGTTCTTCCCTTGGCTGGAAAGGGAATCCCAAGGTTGCATCTGCTGCTTGGGTGTGGAGCTCTGGGCCGGAGCAAGATGAGAAATGGGCCTATTTATAAACGAACAGAGCCAGGGGGCAGGCGTGGGGTCGGCCGAGGGCTTCACCAAGGTCAGAGGCCCAGTCCCAGGGGGACAGGAGCATTACGGAGAAGAGCCATGCCCTGAGAGGAAGGCGGGGGTGGTGCCAGGGCACTCGGGGCCTCTCTGAGTAGCGGGGCTGTGGTCTCTTTCTGAAAGGCCTAACATAGGAATGTTCAGCTGGCTTCCAAGTCATATCTGGTGTCTTGGGCAAAGGGCAGGCCCCAGTGGGTGGGAGCAGATTCTTTCCTGCTGCCTCATTGCAACTCTGAGAAAGGAAGTGTGAGTGCCCAGGGCGGGCGCCCTGCACAAAACCCGCAGCCTGTCTGTGGGCAGTTGAGCCTGCCGTCTCGGGGGGATGCTGTCATGGTGAGTGGGCCTCTGTGCATCTCTAAGTTTCCTGCTCTCTTGGCAAGGCCAGGTTGGAGGGACTTAGTGGGCGATGTCTCAGCCTCGGGCCATCACACAGAGGGCAGGCAGGAAGCACAGTGCCAGGGATGCAGGGGGACAGGGACCCTACTGATGAGTGACTGAGTTGGACCAGGGTCCACCCTCAGCCCGTCTGGTGCTGGGCACAGCTGGGCGAGAGGAAATCCGGGCACACTGGCTGGTTTACTCATCCCCTCCCACAGCTCTGTGCCGGGAGGCGCCTGTGCACCAGGGGCCTGGGAGCTGCAGAAGGCTTTCTCCAGGGCAGGAGTGGCCTCTGGCCCAGCTACCAGTGAGGAGCCCTGGATTCCTTCACATCAATGACCATATCATGTGTATGCCTGAGTCTTACAGGCCTTCAAGCACCTCTACCTGAAGGAGTCCATCTCTGACTGAGGAGCTTTAGCAGGAAGAAGAATGGTTGCAGCCTTTTACCTGCTCAGGCCTAGAAGGGACAGCTTTAGTAAGCCTCGAATCCCAGCTCCATGCCCTCCTTAGCTGTGTGACATTGGACAAGTCACTCAACCTTACTCAGTCTCGTTTCTCATCTGTGAAATGCAGATAACAGGCCTACTTCGTTGAGCTGCTAGGGAGGTTAAATGAGACAGTAAATGTGACCAAAGTTCTAATCTAATGCAGATGTAATTACACTAAGAATCTTGAAATGAGGAGATTATAATTATCCAGGAGGGCCCTAAATTGAGTGGCAATGTGCCGTTATAAGAAGAGACACGCAAAAAGGAGAGAAATGCCTGGACAGGAGAAGCCAGGTGAAGATGGGGACGGAGATTGGGGCAATGCAGCCACAGCCAAGGAAGCCACCAGAAGCTGCAAGAGTCAGGAAAGGATCCTCCCCTGGGACCTTCAGAGGGAGCACGGTCATGCCAAAACCTTGAGTTCAGACTTCTGGCCTCCAGAACCATGAGGAATAAACTTCTGTTGTTCTGAGCCACCTAATTTGTAGTAATTTGTTATGGAAGCCACAGGAAACTAATACAACAACCTGCAAAATGGGCTAGTAATACGTACCTCTTACTTTTGTGGGAGGATGTTTTAAGTGTTCATAAAAGAAAAAACCTAAAGATCCAATCATCAGAGATAGGTATAGATTATCTGCACATTGACACAAAGGAATAGCATGCAGTCATACAAGGAAGAAGTTTGTAGTTAGTAACCAGGCAAATGTTCACATTCTGGTATCACGTGGGAAAACAGAACATCAGAATATAACATTGCAAATGTCTCTGAATCTAATTTCGTTTTTTAAAAATATGCTGACACTTTGGCAGCCTGAGGTGGGTGGATCACCTGAGGTCAGGAGTTCGAGACCTGCCTGCCCAATGTGGCAAAATCCCGTCTCTACTAAAAATACAAAAAATTAGCTGGGCGTGGTGGTGGGCACCTGTAATCCCAGTTGCTTGGGAGACTGAGGCAGGAGAATTGGTTCAACCTGGGAGGCAGAGGTTACTGGGACTGGGATGTATGACCTGAAAGAGATCATGAGATCATGCCATTGCATGCCAGCCTGGGTGGCAGAGTGAGACACTGTCTCAAAAAAAAAGAAAAAGTATGCTGAAAAAGGAAAAAAATAACACTGACCACCGCTGGGCAATATGATACCATGTTCTTTACTTTCTTTGTTGTTATTTTTTCTCAAATGCTTCTCAATGAATGTGTTACTTTTATTTTGAAAAAAAAAATGGAACTGTTCTAAAATGATTTCTTCCTGCAAATATCACATAATTGTGCAAGAGTCACTGCAAGCCCACTTTCTTTCCACCTGCAATCTCATGAGAGCCTTGTAGCAGCCCCAAAAGAAGGTCATTATTCCATTATTCTATTCTGCCATTATTCCATTCTGTAGGTGAGAAGGCCAGGCTCTGTGAGGAACTTGTCCAAACATGGAGACAGCCTGTGGCCCAGCCTGAGGGTCAAACGCAGCCTTGTCAGCTCCTGGAGCCCATGTGAGGGAAGCCACATCCCTCATCCCAAAGACAAGGGCTTCTGCCCCAGCCAGGCACTGGCTGCCACCATCGGCCTCCCTCTTTCCCAACCACGCCCAGGACCTGGCTGTGTCCATCAAGTCGGACAGCAAGTAAAAGTCTCAAGTGCCCTCCAGGCAGAGATAAATAATGGAGAGCAAGATACAGGGATTCTGGTTTCTGATGTTTAAATAGAATGAAGGATAAATCATTTCTGCTAACTGTTTTTACCTGGCTGTGGGAAATGATGCATCGCCATCTTTTAAAAGAAAATTAAGCCTTTAATTCCATGGCACATGTAATAAAATGGTACTTCAGCTCTCTGCGCTGAATATATGGCCCGTCCTGTCCTAATTTACTATTTCGACACAGCCTGAAATGTTCTGAAGTTATTAATGTGGCAATATATTCAAGCACAAAACCCAGCCTTCAAAGACTGTTGAAGCACTCAATTAATGCAATGGACGGCTGTGTGGGAGCCAAGGGGGGGCAAATGGCAGGAGGCACCATCCTGGGAGCTGGGTGCATGGCTCACTCTGCCACCGAGTGCTGGGGTGAGCTGGAGCCTCCATTTCTTCTTCTGTAAGGCAAAGACTATGGTTCTTAACTCACAAGCGTGCGGTGGCTGGCTCTCACCCTTTTCCTCCCTTACCTGCACACCGGGTTGCACCAGCTAGCTCATTCTCATTCTCCTCCAACACTGATTCAAATGCTATCTTCCTTCTTCAGACTGTTTGACAGCCCACGGGAGGACTGCAAATGCACACATATATGTGGAACTGCCCATCCCAAGGCTCTGAGCTGGCACTTTCACTGTTTTTTGAAGAATAGGCCTTTGTCAACAGAGAGTTGGCCCAATGGTCCATGGAAAAACATACAGGGACAAAGTTTCAGTGTACGGTAAAGGACAGGGGCTTGGTAGATTCTAGCCCCTGAGTACTCTCTCTTCTTCTGCCCTCAGGTGATGCTGACCAGAGTAGTCACCACAGTCGATGGTCAGCAGATCCCACAAGCCCTCCCTGCTCCTTAGCAGTTGAAAGAGCCACTGCTTGGAGACATCTGGATGGGGACACTGTGAGTGGCAGCCCTCTGTCCTGCAGAAACTTCCAAATGGGCTCAAAGATACCACTAGGGTCTCCAGGGTCAGACCCTCTCCTCAGCAGAGGGGCCCGTGCAAAGCAGTCCAGCCACCCCATGCGTTCTCCAGGGCAAAGCTCACCTCCTGTTTAAGGGACAGGATTTGGGGTAGTTAATTTAGCTTTTAGCAACTCATGGGGGAATTACAAACCTATGTTTGAGGGGGGAAAGCACATATCGAATTCTCAATTACAGACCTGATCCTGCAGCAATGGAAGTGAGCGAAGACCCTCAAGCTGGTGACCTGGGGCGAAGACAATGGCCACTGATAAGACTAATTTTCCAAAGGAGCCAGGATGCCCGGGCTCCTGGCCAGGCGACCTTAAGCAAATTATTAGACAGTAATAGTACTTCACTCTTAGGATTACTATGATGATTAAAAAGGGTCCATATGTGACAATCACTCAGGGCTGTACCTGGCACATGGGCCCAGTCACCATGTGCTAGCTGTGGAATGTGCCAGCTTCCCAAAATTTCACCAGACCATAAGTGACATCCCCACATTCACAGAGAAAGTAAGGGTTCAGCACTAGGAGTCTCACTCAAGCTCATCTTCCTCATCTCTCCCAGGCAAGCCTTCAGCCAGTAATACATACTCATTGAGAAGAACTGGAAAATATGTAACAAACCTGCACATTGTGAACATGTACCCTAGAACTTAAAATATAATAGAAATAAATAAATGAAAAAATAAAAAATTCTGTCCCAAATGACCCCTTCCCTGCCCTCCATGAGCCTCAGGGCCACCTTTCCTCCCACCAGACCCCTGCAGTGGCTTTCTGACTGACTGTCCTGCTCAGTCTCATCCTACAACAGCCTGCTTTCTATTCAGGGCAGTCTTTTTAAAATGTGTAGTAGGTCATATCGGCCCCTGATTGGAGCCACCATTAGCATCCTGTAATCGAATGAAATGCACATCCCATGCCCTCGCCTTTGAGGTTTTATGTGGCCTGGCCCTGTCTGCTCTCTGCTCTCCTCTGGAATCCCCTGCTCCAGCCCCCAAATGCAAATGCCAGAAAGCAAGGACTCGGTCTGTCTTGTGCACTCCTGTATCCCCTATTGTCTGGTTCATGGTGATTACAAAACAAATTCTTCTAGAATAAATGGATGATTCAAATCCATGTGAACAAACTGTACTGCACTGCACCACTGGATAGAGGGAATGAATGCTAATAAAAATAAATCACTTCAACTCAGCTCCTTTCAGTCCCTCCCACTAACCCAGGAGCCAGTGGGCCCAGATGAAGAAGTTTGCATACAGCCAGGTTGTATCTCCAAGGAACAAGGTGGCCCGAGAGGGTCCACTGCATCAGCTGCACAGACTGTGGGCTGCACAAATCCGGGATGTGCCGTTGGCCCAGAAGAATACTCCTGGAGTTTCAGATGGAGCAGTAAAGTACAGTAGCCCTGGATCTCCCAACCTCTCTACCAGGGAATGCCCCCACTAAGACCCACCCCCTCAGCCCTGCCCAGACCTAGCTGTGCGTCTCTGCCTCAACTGGTTTCTTCCTTGAGAATTCTCAACCAATAAACCAGGGAACACCACAACTGATCATCGCTTTGGAGAGGAGGCAGATGGGGAGAGGGGAGACTGTGATACTATCAAACCTGCTTTCAGTCCCATTTACATGGGCTGTGCACCGCGAGCTCACCATTTTTCTGAGCTTTGAGCTCTGAGCACGTAGAGATCTCAGAACATTTTGGCTACACTGAAATGGATCTCTGTGTGGCAGGGCTGATCATAAAGCACATACCTTGTGGCAGACTCAGTATGCATGAATTCCACCAGTGTGAGGCTCTTCGGTTCAGCCACAGTGGACTTGGCCTCACTTCCCTTTATGCACTATAACAGCCAGTGTGAAGCTACCGCTACTCCTTCCTGCAGATGAGGTCACTGGTGGCCCAAAGAGTTTCAGCGGCTGCCCAAGATCCCAAGCTGCTGGTGGTAAGACAATGACAATGGGGGCTCTGCTGATGTGCCCAACAGCTCCCAGTGGGCAGCAGTGTTGCCCTGAGGCCCATGGGGCATGGGAGTCAGAGACTTTGATCTTCAAGACTCAGTCACACGTGGATCTTGGGGACCAACACTCTCTCCATCCTCTCTCCACTCCCCATCTGCCTTCCAGGCGCTTTGTGGATCTGTCGCTTAGCCTAAAATTGGAGTGGAGGGGAGGTGGGATTCCTCTTGAAATCAAAAGCCCCACCCCGTAACTGAGCTTGGCTGTCAAGCTGAAGCCTGAAACTAAGTCTGAAAACCTGGGACAGTGCTGCTGACAGCCTTGACGACAGCCTAGCTGGGAGCCTGGCTATATTTAGCCATTTGCTTGACCTAAGATGCTATCTATGAGCAGCAGAACCATAGCACTAGGGAGCAGGAGGGAGGTGGTAGAGAGTCACCGCCCTCACCTCCATGCCGCCCCAGCTGTGCAGCCTCAGTTGGCTGCTCCGGGCAAGTTTCCATTTTCTGAACACATTTTTGCTTCCAATGTTAGGGAAGTTTTGTAATTTGCTTAGTGCTTTTGACCTGAGAGAAATAGGCAGCACAGCAACCTTGTTAAGAGGCAGAAGCTAAAATCAATCAGCTTTGCTTGCAGCCGGAGGAATTTGAGCACAAGGGGATTAATAAACACATCGGCTGTGGGTGGCAAAGCCAGTTTTCCTTCAGCATCCCTGAGTAATTACAGCATTACCAGGTAGTTTGTGTGCATTGGCATTCACAGAGTTGTTTTTTGGGAAGCGAACGTGGGCCATTCAGCAGGATGGACTCAAATCCTAGATAATGATGCCTCCTGCCTCTTAGAATTTTTGGAAAAATCAAATGAAATAGAACAGGAGAAACATGCAGCACAATAAACGCCATGACTTTTTCTCCTCTTCCCTCCATCCTTTTTTTGTCAATTTATCCCCATTCTACAGATGAAGAAACTGAAAGCAACACTCCAAGAAGGTGGTTTGCCTGAGTTCTCAGTGGGGACTCTAGCAATATTTGAGTTACAGATGCATCAGTGTTTCCCATCTCTGGGGTTGACTTGTGCTAAGTGGTTCAAGCAAATCAAGGCAGGGGGCACTAATTTTCCAGAAGCGATCTTACCTCTGCTGTTTGAAGTGTTACAAAATTGGCCCGAGACTACTCCTGTCAGCAGCCCTGCACGAGGCTGCTGAAAGCACTTTTGGCACCTGATTAAAAAGGAGGCTTTATTTTCCTGAGCAATTACCAGCCTGCATCTCACGATCTCATCCCAAAGATGAAGAGGAAGAATGACGGCAGGTTTACTACCTGACACTCTCCCAGATTTGAGGCACTGTCAGAGTTGGAAAGGAAGACACAGCTGTCCCCCACCCCCCACCATGGCAACTCCTACTTGCTACAGAGCTCCCAGCACATAGAGACTTCAGAACCTGGCACAAGCAGGCGAGGCCAGGCCACCCAGTACTTCTTAGGTCCAGCATCTGGGTGTAGGCTGTGACCTGGCTTCTGGGGGATTTGGAAACAAAGCCAAGAAAAGAGCTAGCCTGACTTGCAGTGCTCCTGTGGGAATGTCACCCATTCATTTCCCCAAATAGCTCTGCTTGGGAGCTTTTTAGCCTCACAGTATATTAAAAAAACAGAGACTCAGGAGATGATCTCTTCCCACAATCATATGGCCAGGAGCGTAGCAGAGAAGGGATTCAAACCTAGGACTACGCCCTAAGCAGCACGCTGCATTACACATCAATGCCACAGGGCACCCTGTGCTGCCTTCTAAGAGAAGCTCAGGGTCTGTGTCCACCCAGGCTTGTTCCATTTGGTCTCCCTGTCAGTAATCAGGAACCCAGGAAGGGTGCCGTGCCCTGGTGGTGACTAAAAGACCACTTCCCCCAATCTATGTGCCATGTGCTCACCGGAAACCCTACTCAGCACACTGCATCTGGCCTCTGACATCACCAGGGGTGTCTCTGTGGACCTGAGGCTCCGTACTAGCAAGGACTGGTAAAAGGAAAACACCTAATGCTGCCAAAGATGTGCTCAAACAGGAAGGCTTACTCATTGCTGGTGGTGGTAGTGGAAAGCGATTTTGCAATATGTATGCATAGAGAGCTTAATAATGCGTGTCTCTTTGACCCAGTAATTACATGTCTGCAAACATATCTGAAGGTAATAAGTCTAAATAAGTTTACCTATAAACATCTTCATCGTGGCATTTTGTAAAGAGCCACATAACATCAAAACCCCATCACATGAATACTAAGCCATTAAAAAATAGTGTTGGCTGGACGCGGTGGCTCACTCCTGTAATCCCAGCACTTTGGGAGGTTGAGACAGGCGGATCACGAGGTCAGGAGTTCAAGACCAGCCTGATCAATATGGTGAAACCCCATCTCTATTAAAAATACAAAAACTAGCTGGGTATGTTGGTGTGCCCTTCTAGTCCCAGCTACTTGGGAGGCTGAGGCAGGAGAATCGCTTGAATCAGGGAGGCAGAGGTTGCAGTGAGCCAAGATCGCACCACTGTACTCTAGCCTGGGCAACAGAGTGAGACTCCATCTCAAAAAAGAAAAAAAAAATGTGTTTCAGAAGAATTCGTAGTAACATGATCATGCTTTTATTATAAAGTTTCATGACAAAAAACATTATGAAATTATCCAGATCATAACTATAAGAAAAAAGGAAGTAAAAACTATAAATGAATTGCATTGAAATGGCATACAGGACTATGGGTGGAGTTTTTGCTTGTTTTTTATCAATAAACTTTATTTTTAGAGCAGTTTTAGATACACAGCAAAGTTGAGCAGAAGGTTCAGAGATGTCCCCATCTATACCCCTGCCCCACACACATAGCCTTCCCCATTAGCAACATCCCTGGGTGCAGATTTTTCCCCACTTTCCCGTTTTTTCCCCCAAAATTGCCTATCATGAGAAAAATACATTTTATCAGAAGGGAGAAAGGAAATGGAAGAAGAGGACTCCTTCAACTCAGAGAAAGACACAGACTTGTAACTTGCCAGTACACATTTTTATTTCACCTGCTGTTGGAATTCCTCACCATTTTAAGTGTGTGACCCAAGTATATTCCCCCAGTGAGGGCAGGTCATGACAATGCTTTCCCAACTCCCCAGACCTCCTGAACCCGCCAAATTCCAGCCTGCATCCTAGGGAAACCTCCTGGCTCCCTCTCCGGCTCCCTGAACCTTAGGCAATCTCTCCCTTGGATGCCGAACCCCTCCCACCTGCAGCCACAACCAGAGAAGACTGCCTCGCCCCAGTGTCCAGGTCTGCAGGGGACAACACAACCTGCAAGGTCGGCCAGCGGCCAGCAGGGGGCAGAGTGCTGAGCCTGGTTGGGGCCGCCTGTGCCTGTGCATCTCAGGGTCCCCGGTACCCAGAATCCGGGGGGTGCAGGAACACAGGCTGGATGAGTGGCTGGGTCCGCAGGCTATGTTCAGCACTCAGGAGCTTTAAACTGGGGAGTGGGTTTTTCTGGGCAGTGATGATGGAGTTCACGTGCATTAGATCACCCCAGAGGAAGAGTGGCCGATATCCACCTGCTTTGGTCTCTTTGTAGGTCATTCTAAGGGCCAGTCCCACTCAATTGTGCTACAGAGAAAAGACGCCTGGCTTGCCCTCCACCTCCAGGTTACATTGGATGGGACTCCTTCGCCTCAGGGCCTCGGTCTCCCCGCGTATGGAGTGACCAGACACAATGACCTCCTAGAGGCTTCCATGAAGCTGCCTATGGCTCCGTCTGAGACCCTTGTGTGTACGACGAACTCTCAGTGTTGAAGCATTTCCAAAATACGGGACATTTTAGACGACACATTTATTTTTTATGGCATGCATAATGACATCCACAGAGAATTCAGGGTAAAGGCCTCAGAAAAGTACGCCCCAAAAGCAGAAATCAGCTTCATATCTTTTTGGTAAGATGACAATGAAAAGTCTAACCCACAAAACTGCCCATGTCACACAAGTGCACACACACACACACACACACACTCTCAGACGCACATGCGCACTCACTCTCGCACACTCACACTTTCATACATGCACACACTCACACACACCTGCAAGCATTTCCCTTATCACCACCACTGCTTAAATGACTGAATTGTAAGGGCACATGGAAAACTTCTAGAATGGGATGACCCGACAGAATTTTAAAAGGAAAAGATGATGGTCGGGTCTGAATTAGGAGGAAACGACACTAGGAAAATGGAGACAACCAGCTTTGTATTGTGACTTAAACTAGATCAAAGATGGGGTCATCTTCACCTTTCTGTGGAGAGACGCATCAAGAGGCAGTAGTGATGACTTTGGGTCCAGTGGACTCACTGGAGGCAAAGAAGCCTCCTGGCACTGCTGTCTGTTGCTAAACCATCTGCCTGGACCCAGAGAGGCAGGGTCTGTGCAAAAAAGCCTCTTTCAAGGAGCACAAACAACAAATCACTCTCCTAACTGAGCTGTCAACCTCAGATCAAGTATGGAGCTAAAGGTTCCCTACACGTTGTCTATGCTTAATATAACACGAAAATGCCAGGGCCATATTATGCCTGCTTCCTAGACAAGACAACTGAGGTACAGGGTGGATAAATAACTTGCCCACACCCGCACAGCTAGTAAGAGGCCAAACTGGAATTTGAAGCCAGATGCCAGCTCTTCTCTGACTGCCTCTCCGTCCCGCCATCCGGGAGGGTGGGGAGGGAGTGCAGGGGTGGCCAGCATTCCTTAGAGGAGGTGGAAAACATTCCCTGAGGTCACAGCTCTGCTTTAAGTCTTGCTCTCTTTCAAACCCAGCCGCTCTGGAGGTTTCCTCTCCACTCTGGGCAGGCCCGGCATTTCGACAGCAATGGCTATTAAAATAGTTCCCCAAGGGCGTGGCCTGGGTTTAGTGACTTTATCTTGCTCTAAATTAAAACAATGGTCAATGGCAGTCTCATTTTCTGGCAGATGTCATTCTCCCTGATGCCCTTGGTGGTGGTGACATCACATCCATGTCTGGCCTGCCTAGTGAGGCTATCCTTTAAGAGCTCTTCCTCTTTGGTGTAATCGAGACTCTTACACCCTAGTTAATGGAGGTTTTGTTTGAGGGAAAGGGGTGTCCTAGGTGGCAGGTTGTTTATATGTTTTTTGGACAAATCTAGTTTATGTGGAAGGCATACCTGTATGGTATATATGTCATTGCTTTCATTCTTGGCTCCTCATGTCCCTTGCAGTGAAGTCAGAACCAGGGATCAGACCATTCTGGATCCCATCGGCTCCAGGCCCTTGTCTTTATAGACCCCTGTGATCTCCGGGGAAGGGGCTCACGGGACATCTGATCTGGAGTCTGGACTTGAGCCTGGGTTCCAGCTCTGTCTCCCATTGGCTGTTTGACTCTGGACAAGCCATGTGGCCCCCCAACCCAGTCTCCCCACCTATGGAGTGTGAGGGTGGCAGGAGGCAATGTGTCAAAATGTTCTGTGAAGACCAAAGGTTGTAGAGAACCCTCTGACTGGTAAAAACAGAGCTTTCTGGACCCACCCCTAGAATCTCTGATGCAGTGGAGCCTGAGAATCTGCATTTCTAACAAGATGCAAGGTGCTGATGCTGTCAACCTGGGGCCCACACTGAGAGAACCTCTTGGAACTTCTTAGAATGTAGAACTTAGAGAACTTCTGGTGAGGAGTGAAGTACCATGTGGTGAGAGGCACTTGTTGTGGGGTCACAGGGCAGTGGGTCACCACCCAAGGGAAGCCGAGACCACACTGCCATTCTACACACTTCAGTGCAGTCTTTCCTGACTCCAGATAAGCCGGGTGCTTGCTTAAAAACAAAACAACAGACTGTTGGGCCCCAACACAGACTTACCAAATTCGACATTCCTGGGAAAGACCTGGTCTTCTGTTTTGTACCAAGCCTCCAGGCGAGTCATTTCTTCAGAGGCATTTGGGAGATGCTGCAGCTTCATAACTAGCTCCAATCGAAAAAATAGTATAGGAAAGCAAATGTCCAGCCCCCCTCAAGTGGGGACATGGATAACGGTGATAGCTCAGTTTCCGTGAGGAAGAGGCACCCTGCAGCCTGGCAATAGAAACCTCATGAGGCCTGGAACTGGGGTCTCTGTGGAGGGCTTCGGATGGCATCAGGAAGCAGGATCCTAAGTGGACTGCCCAGAGTGGCCTCATTACCAGCACCAGGAGAAACCTGCCCACAGGCAGGGTATTCACCTGCCTTTCCACAGGAGAGCGCTTTGGGAGGCCGAGGAGGGTGGATCACCTGAGGTCAGGAATTTGAGACCAGTCTGGCCAACATGGTGAAATCCCATCTCTGCTAAAAATACAAAAATTAGCTGGGCATGGTGGCAGATGCCTGTAATCCCAGCTACTCAGGAGGCTGAGGCAGGAGAATCACTTGAACCTGGGAGGCAGAGGTTTCAGTGAGCCAAGATCATGCCACTGAGCGACACGCCTGAGCAACAGAGCAAGACTCCATCTCAACAAATAAAAATAAAATAAATAAAAATGGTTAAGATGGTAGATTTTATGTTACATGTATTTTACTACAATTAAAAAAGAAAATCATAACATTTTTACAAAACTGATATTTTGTAGAAATGACTAAGGCACCTTTCAGGATAAAGTAGACTTTTATCAGGCCTGGTGCGATGGCTCACGCCTGTAATTCCAACATTTAGGGAGGTCCAAGCGAGAGGATCGCTTGATGCCAGCAGTTTGAGCCCCTCCTGGGCAACAAAGTGAGACCCTCCCTCTACAAAAAATAAAAATAATAAAAATAAATGAGCCAGGCATTTAATGATACAGGTGCACCAATAAATGATGTGCACCTGGAATCCTAGCTATCCAGGAGGCTGACGTGGGAGGATCCCCTGAGTCCAGGCATTTGAGGCTGCAGTGAGCTATGATCATGCTAGTGCACTCTGGCCTGAGCAACAGAGTGAGATACTGTCTCTAAAAAAAAAAAAAATGTAGATTTTATCTGAACCAAATGCTTGAGTCAGGGCTGGTGCTAAGGGAAGCATGGCATGTCTGTGTCAGTTTTCAAAACATCTCCTTCCAAAGGCACCCAAGAACCTAGGGGACATTCCACTCTCTTCCCAAACACAGAAATAATCTAGGGAACAATTGTGAGCAAAGAACGTTGGTCACAGAAGTTCATGTATCAATGCTGGGTACACATTTACGATTGTGCCTATTCATTGACTCCTTCATGCTTCATTCATTTGTTTATTCTTCACTCTAGTGTAGAGTAAAAAAAAAGTGTCGCCAGGTCAAGGAAAGACAGAGGGAGCAGGGTGCAGGTTGTAGCCGACAGGTCCCTTTTAGGAGAAGTGGCCCAGTGCAGAGGAAGAAGCAAGAAGATAGAGAGAAAGACCAGAAAGAGGAGAGGCCAAGGAAGCCGCCACAGGCTGTGGGGGCACCGGAGGCCTGCAGAGGGAGAAAGGAGGCTGCAGAGCGTCCTGTGGGGAGCTGGTTTCAGGAGGCTCTGGGCTGTGCCTGGCTCTCCTCTGTAGCCCCAGCCCCTGGCACACAGCATGATCCCAGCAAGTGTTAGCTCGCAACATGTCAGAACATGGCTAAGTTTATAAGAAGTACAAAAGAGCAGCCCAATCTTAGCCTGAGGATAAATTTAAAGCTCAGACCTTCACCCAGTTGCCACCCACCTGTGTCTTGGAGGCCTCCATCTTTGGCTGGGGCACTTTGGGGACAGCCCTTCCGCACACCCAGTCCTCTCCTAAGCCAGCGATAGATCGTTTTCATTTCATTCAAATTGAACAGCGAGACTAAACTCAGACCAATTTCTGATCAGCTTCATTTCTCAGGCTTGCTCGGGGAAGACAAATCCATTAAATGTCCCCCCAGTCCCCTCCACGAGGCGCTGAGCTCCCCTTGGCAGCAAGATGAGAGCTCTTGAGGGTAAAGACTCATTTTATGTGAATCAGTGGCTGGCTTATTGTAGGTGCTTAATAAATATTCAATCATAACAATCTTAATTACTGGATTACATCATGTCTGTCTTAGGGTAGGATATAAATAAATAATGCCATAATAATAATGAGACTCTAACGGAGGGCTGCTCAGTTTGAGTTCCCACTACCTACTACACAGGCAGTCTTAATAAATGTGGGTGGATTCCATATTTCATGAAGACGTATCTGCTCACAGCAGGTAAACGTTTCTGAAGATAAGCCTTATGTAGTATTAATGTGAGCAGAAGAGTTACTGGTTTCCTGTTCTATGTCCTCTTGGAACTTAATTAAAGCTGATGTGGCATCCAGTGCTCCCCGTGTTCGGGGACAGCCACAGGCAGCATCGAGAAGACGACGAGACTAAGTGTCAGGGCATCTGGCACTGCAGTTGGCTCGAGATGAGACCGGGAGACAGGTTAGCTTTGTTGTGATCCAGCGATTGTCTCCAATACAGCAGAAGCCCAAGAATAGAGCCGCAAATGCAGAAGCCTTCTGGCCTGGCAGGTTCTGTAAATGAGTGAAGGTAGCAGGTGGTTAGCAGGAAGGCACAGGCCCTGTCTGAAGGACAGCCCTGCTCAGCTCAGCCCCTGCCCCTATATGAGAATGCCACCCTGTGGTGCCTGATCTCCCGTTAAAATGAGCCAGAAATGAAGCAATCAACACAAAAATCTCTTGATTTTTAAATGCCGCTTATCAATCCAAATTATTTTAGGACAAAACACACCTGTGGCATTTTGGGCCTCCTCTGGCCCGGGGCTATACTAGGCATGTCTGGAGCTCAGAACCAGGGGTGTGCAAGAAAGGCACGTGCAGGGCCCTCCATGAAGGCCAGGAGTGGGAACCCGTGGGAAAAGCCCCTGGCCAAGGGGCTGGGTGCCCAGCTCTGGGCTCTGGCACCAGCTGCTATTCACTGGACTCACCATGTGACTCCCAATAAGTCTCCAAGCCTGTGCTCCCAAGGCTGGAAAGTGGAGGGTGATGAGGCTGCTGGGGCTGTGCCAAGAACTAGTGCAAGAGAGACAGTGACAGGAAGCCCTCTGCAGAACCGACAGCACCACACCGAGGAACAACGACCAGTGAATGTCCAGAAACTTACATGGAAGCCTCTCGAAGCTTCAAGAAACAGAGCAAGTCTGGAGGAGTTGAGACCTGAATGTCAGATAGCGACCCCAGGGAGGAGACTGTGGCATGCAAACCTGTTCATCAGAGGGGGCACAGTCTGGCTCTGCCCTGACCTTGCACAGCATGCAAGGCCTATCCTTATGTGAGTATCTGTTTCCTACTCTAAAACTGGCCTGAAGAATGCAAAGGAACCTCCTCTAGTGTGTGAGGGCAGGGGTATTGCCATATTCCTTTCCCCAGCAGGAAGCCCCTCAGCTCTGACAAAGTGGAAGGTGCAGGAGCTGGGCAGCCCAGGCAGCCCATCTGTGGACACAAGCACCTCTGCCTCCCTGCTGGGGCCGAGGTGACCCTTTGAAGCAAAGACAGTGCCATAAAGGAAACTTGGGATCTGCAAGGTTCCAAGAAGCAGCTCCCTGCCCCAGACACAGGTCACCAGGCCACAGCACTGGCCCCTGGGGAAAGTCCAGTGACCAGCCCTTGGGAGAAAGTAGATAGCTCTGGGCTTTCTAGAGAAACTCCACCTGCACTGGGGTATTTTTATGCCCACCATCCCATACATCCATTCTAGGGGCATTAACATCACAGGTGAAATTAGCCATTCACCTTCACGTGGGTCCAGCAGGAAAAACCTAGGGACCCTTGTGGGATGGGGAAATGGAAAGTGTCCTTCGTCCAAAGACCAGGTGTTCACTCTGCTGCAAGTCACCTCAATGAAAAATGCATTGTTTTTTTAAAGGAGAAATCAACACATACACATATTTTTCTTCACTATTTGTTGTTTTAGGCATTTTTTTCTCTAATGCCTGGTGATACAGTATTTGAGACTATCTTAATGCATAAATACATTTTTGCATGAATACCCATGTTTTTACATTAATATTTGACCTCCATTTTTTACTTGGTTACTTAACAATCTACCATAAATACTTTCTCCTCTTTTAAGTTTTTAATTTATAAGGTCAGCCCCAGGCAACCAATCTCTAAAGTTGAATGTTTAATTTTTTCTGATGTTTTGTGTACTTGCCAATGTTTGTAGGGCTGTTGGCCTCCCTGAAGCCACTTTATATCAAATAACCCTAAGTGAGGTGACCAGACAGACTGGAGTCTGCGGGACAGGCCACCTCCTCTGCCATGTGGCCTGAGGGACAGTCTCAGATCTCACCCTGGCTCCCGCAGGGCCCCACCCACATTCTCTGATTCCCTGGCTGCATCTCTTTCCTTCCCGGGAGCGCCCGCCTCCTTGTCAGCTCCTTCTGACCCTCTCTGTCCTCGCTGCCCCAGGGAATTTTCCATTTTTTAAATTATGGAGCATTTCAAATGTACACAAAAGTAAAGAGGATAGTACTACAAATGCCCAATTTCAAAAATATTGCTTCAACTATACTTCAAACCACTTCTCCTTACACTGCATTACTTTGAAGAGGTCCCAGGTGTTGACTTTCATTCATAAGTATTAGTGTAGGTCTCTCTGTACAGTAAAGCCTCTTTTATCAACATAATGCTACTATCACTTCTAAACAATTAGCAGCAATTCCTTAATATAATCAAATACCTAGGCAGCCTTCACATATCCCTGGTTGTCTTATAAATTTTTGCTGGAATCAGGACGCAGAGAGGGTCTATATATGGCATTGGGTCAATGTGTCTCTAGCGTCTTTTAATCAATAGATCTCACCTGCCTTATATTCAACGTGTTTGTTATGCAAATTGGCTCTTGTCCTGCAGAATTTTCCACAGATTTTTCCAATTTTCCTGGATCCTGCCAATTACTCCCTTATGGTGTCATTTATCTGTTTCCTCTGTTCCTGTTCTTCCTGTCATCTGGGAGTTAAATCAAGGTTTAGAGGCTTGTTCTGATTGAGATTTGGTGTTTTGGCAAGAACACTTCCTGTGTTTTTTCATAGGTAACCCAGTAGCAATTATTGTATTAAACTGTGATTTCATTAGAGACTTGAAAAATTATAATATTCTAGTTTGCCTTCCATCTTTATCTTTACTTATTAGAGAAACCCTCGTTCATCCATCACTTGGGGGGTTGGACTGTTTGATACAGTTAATACAGCAGTCAGGCTAAGTTCCCAACCCTGGCCCACTTCTCAGGAGAATGAAGCTGCTCCCTGAGTCTTGCTAAGGGACCATGGAATGCTGTCTGAGCTGTTATTTTTCTTAGTAGTGTTATAAACTCATGGGTTGAACACATTGAATGTGTTTTCTATTCATTCCGGTTTTCATCCCTAGTGCTGTACACAGTGTTCCATCGTCTTTCCTAGTGGGAGCCTCCCAAAGTCAGCTCTTTGGCTCTCATCACATGATCCCAGGAGATTTTCACAGCCTGCTTGCCTTTCTGGGGAGGCCAAAGTTCCAGACTCTTCTTACACATTTTCTGTTCTTTTTAATGAGAAATGGTGTTTAGAGACAAAAATCTAGGTATAAACGATGTTCACTGCTGTTGTGTTGGTTATGGCTTCCAGATCTTATCAGTTAAGAAATATTTTTTTAAGAGAAAGTAATCAAGACTTCATATTGATACTCAAATATATGCATAGAGTTTTACTTAATATTTTGGTTTTATATTTGCATCTTCTTTCTCTAACACTAAAAAATCTTGCTTTGAATGACATGAACATACTTACCAATTTAAGCTAATCCACCACAATGACTTCTGACAAACCCCTGTTACAGGAAGTTCTCTAAGATTTCCCATTTAACTGTTATTCCTTGAGTTGACTGTAAATCCTGCCCTTAGGTCAAATAACGTTGTTGTTATCACACTTCAATTGTCTTACACATCCCTCCTGAGCCACCCCTCCCCTGTGGTATATGAGCCCTGAGTCTGGGGGTAGTGGCACAGGAATCCATCATCTTGTCTTGTCACCACCCAAGACACAGACATGCCTTCTGTTTGTAAGCCCATATTAAATATTTCTAAGAAAAAAAAAAAAAACCATACTTACCTATTTGCTCTATCTGTTATCTATCAATATTTCTAAGAACAGTTTAAGATTTTATTTAAAAGTTAATAATTTTATGTTCGGGTATATTCCCATTATGGGTTAAATCAAATTACTTATTTGAAAAGCATTTGATATAATTTCCTTTTGTGAAATCATGCCACCTATGTATTAAGTTCATTTGTTTCATTTTACTCTCAGTTTTTAGGTGCTTCTTTTCTAAAATTGTTTATTTAATTTAGTTTTAAAATTCTGGAAGGTATGTCATGGGTCCAAGTCAAATCTACCCAAAAAAATGGTAGATTCAGGGAGACCTAGCTCCTTTTCTACATCCCACCAGCCTGTTTTCTGTCTTCCCCATAATCATTTTTTAATTATTCTATGGTTTTCTTTTAATATCAGAAAATCCATATAAATAGGCATACATATATAATCTCTCCTTCAGTGAATGGTAAACACAATGTACCCATGTTTCTCCCCCTTGTCCTGGGAATTACTTCCTGCAAGGATGGAGAGATGGTCTTCATTCCTTTCTACAGCTGCGTAGTGCTGCATGACAGGGAGATATCCAGCTTCTTGGTCCTCCACTCACCACCTCCTTAGTCCCAAGCTCCCAAGTTCTCAATCATTTCAGACCTGCTATTGCTCTCCAACCCAACCACGAGAGAGCCAAGGCAATCACAATTATGACAAAATGACTTCATTAGCTTATTGTACCTACCCATACTAAGCACTTGCATCATCCCATTTAATATTTGCAACAGTCATATGACGTAGGTACCAAATGCAGGTTTAGAGAAATCAAGTCATATGTCCAAGGTCACACAGCTGGTGTGAGGTAGATCTGAGAGTGCAATGCTTAAGACCCTGCCGCCAAAATTCACAAACTTAGCAGCCCAGCTACAGACTCTCCTGGCCGTACCACCTGGAGTTCTGTGTGGCTCTGCCCAGCAGCACACAGAGAAGTGAAAATAGATGGCTGGACATACCTGGCACCTGTGAGCCATACCCAAAGGCTCCTGGGAGGCCAGACCTCAGAGAGCAACAGGGCAGGACCCCCTGCACCCAGCCCAAACCCCATTTATGACTAGTTCTCTGACCTTGAACCATTTATTCAACCGCTTAAGCCTCAGCTCTCTTGCCTGTAAACCACTTCAGAGATGTAGTGAGGAGAAAAGGAGGTTACAAATGAGAAAGCAACCAGAAACGCCTGATCCACAGAAAGTGCTCAGTAAATATTTGTTGAGTCAAGTTAAGTAGAAAGCCACTCTTAAACAGCAGCTCCCAGGAAATCATCCACAGCAAGTGTGGAAGAGTCGGTGCAGCCTGTCCAGGAACAGATGCATTTTCTTCTCCAAGGGTGGCCCCTGGACCAGCAGCATCAGCATCACCTGAGGACTTATTAGAAACGCACACACCCAGGCCCCACAGAGGACCCACTGAAGCAGGAACTCTGAGGGAGGGCCCCAGCAATCGGTGCTTCCTCCTTTGGGGGACTTGAGAACCAACGCTCACACTCATTTATTGCACATGAGGTGCACAGAAGAACATGAGGCAGGCAAAGTAGATGTTGTCTTGGAATTGCTTTCTGGAAGAAGGGAGTGCATAGACAGAGCACAGCCCAGGAACAAAGAAGTGGGATGGTTTCTGTTAGTGATCATGACCATGAAGAATAGAGTGAGGAGTGTGACAGAGGTCAGCTGGGGTAGGGGTGAGGGTCTCTAGATGGGATAGCCAGGAAAACTCTCTCTGAGGAGGTGACACTTGAGCTGAGGCTTGAACGGTGAGAAGCAAACAGCCATGTCAGGGTCGAGGCAGAGCGCTCGAAGCAGAGGATCCAATAGGCAGGTGCAAAGGCCCTGGGGCAGGGTGGAGCTGCATGCAGAGAGGGGCAAGGAGCCCGTGAGGCTGGAGCTGGTGACTCTTACCTTGGTCCACCTCTGAGACTAAAACAATCCTGCACCAAATCCTGCAGCCACAGTGGGTGTGGGACAGGTAGACAGTGGTCTGCCTCTCCCTGCTCCCTATTCTCTTTACAGGAAAGAGAACAGGTGGCACCTGGGGTGCAGAGTAGCAACAGCACGCTTGGGCTTTGCATTCCAGCCCTGCCTTGAGAGTCTCTTTCCCCTCAGCCAGGCTGATCTAGGGAATCCCTCCTCTGCCTCTGCACTGGAGGGGGAAGCACCTCTTTCAGGAAGGCCCTGCTTCCACCAGCATGTTAGTGACATGGCACCAAGGAAAAGATGGTCTGAGGAGAAAGGGAACCCTGACTTTGACACCAGCTCTGCTGCCAAGTACATAATTTGGGGTGAGGGACTTCACCTCTTTGACCTCATTCTGCATCTGGAAATGGAGGTAAGAATGCCTCCCTCCCAGAATGGTTGTGAAGATCCAATCTGCACTGTGTATGAGACCGCTAACCCAGCATGCAGCTTCTGGAGGTGCTTGGAAAATGGCAATGCTCACCATATTTTTCTTCATGTGCATAAAGTCTCATTTTAAGGCCCAATATTTTAGAGACAATGGTGGAAGCAAATAGGAACAACAATACCTGAGATCCAGGAACACATTTGCAAAAGTTTCTGCTTAACAACTGAACTCAGAGCAATCGCAATGGAGAAATTGAAACTCTTTCACCATGAGCAGCTCAGCCCTGATCCCAAGTCGAGTCTGGCCTAATGGACATACCAGGCAATGAGGGTGAGGGTCCTTGACCAGGAGCAAAGCCCAGCACTGTCCAGTAGAAATACAGCCCACACCACATATGTCATTTCAAATCTTCTAGAGCCACATTCCAAAAGTAGAAATGTGTGAAAGTAAATTTTAACAATATATTTTATTAAATCCAGAATTGCCAAGGTATTGTCACGTCAACATGTAATCAATACAGAATATTGTTGAGATATTTTACAAGGTTTTCTTTACATTCACAGAACATCTGGATTCAGACCAGCCATGTTTCAAGTGCTCATTAGCCACATAGGGTTGGTGGCCACTCAAGTGGACAAAGTGGCTCTAGGGCAGAGGTTGGCAAATTGCCCATGAGCCAAATCCCTGTGCTGTCTGTTCCAAACAGCCCTGTGAGCTAAGAATGGTTGTACACACTTCAATAATTGGAGGGAAAATGTCAAAATAAGAATATTTGTAATACATGGAATTATATGAAAATCAACTTTCTTCTTTTAAACCCTGAAACTGAGTTTTATTTACTGTGTTAGTCATTCCTATTTGTTTAGAGTGTCTCTAATTGATTTCATGCTACCATGGCCTAACTGAGCTCTTTTGACAAAGACCCGATGGCCTGCAAAGCTGAAAATATTTACCATCTGGCCTTTTGCAGAAAAAGTTTGCCAACTCGTGCTCTAGGGAGTAGCTCCTCTTAACACTGGGCTTCCAGATCTCTCTGAGTGTGTAGAAATGAGCAACTGCACCCAGATCCACCAGGAAGCTGACCTCCCAGCTTTGTTGTGAGACTTGGTAGCACTTTAATAAACTGGATTTCCTTCAGATTCTGTTTCTTATGTCTAAGCCTTCCACTGTAAAGTCCTAAGCAAAGAATCCTAAAGGAACAGCCTTGAGGAGAGGCCTCAGCCAGGGTGACCTTCAGTTGACTGTGACAGTCGCCATCCCAGCACCAGGCTGGTCAGATGGGGAGAAGGCAGCCCTGTAGAAGGGGCCTCAGCAACCTGGGCTCTTTCAGGCTGTGAGCTACAAACAGGGCCCTGCCCCCATAATTCTAGCCCCTCTGAGCTACACATTAGCAGGCAACACCCCACCAACCCAGCACTCCTGCAAGAGAGGTCCTCCTGCTCAGGCCCCTCGGCAGGCAGCCAGCGCAGCTGGGCCTGAGCCCCCGAAGCGAGGGCTCCTCCAGTGAGGCACCGTCTTGCTGTCAGCCTTGGAAACACACTCGTGCTGTGCTCACAGTGGGCACAGAATCCCCATAACAAATCAGTAGCTAAGGAGGTGCCCTGCAGGCATTGCCCTCTCTGCAGGGAGAGGCAAGGAGAACAGGTGGGTCAGAGAAGGCTGTGTCCTGCACTTGGGCTGGGAGAGTACTAACTGGATAGGTGGGCAGGTGAGCCCTCATCTGCATCCTCTGTGCTGCTATTAGCTATGGCATCCTGGGACCTCTGCAAGCCTCAGTTTCATCATCCTTAAAAAGGAAACATTAACTGCCATCGTACAGGGAGACTGAGGATTTTGTGGAACAAAGCGCAGAAAGTGTTTTCCTGGCACATAATGAGTGCTCAGGAAATATCAGTTCTCCATATCTCATCCTTCCCTAGCTCCCTGATGGATGGCAATTCATAGGGATGGGACAAAATCATGCAGGGACCTGTGATCAGGAGTGTATACGGTGTGGGTTAATTGATGTGAGGACTTAGAACCATGTGGTGCACAAAGTAAGCATTCTACATGTGCTGGCTAGCATTTTCATTTTGCTATTATTATTATTAAGCCATGGAAATGCACCACCTTCCTGAAGAACTTTACAGAAATGACTACTAAGGAAAGCTGGGTGATAACAAAGAAACGTTCCCCGACAGGAAGTCACATATAACCAGGATGCAAAGTTAAAAGAATCAGTTGAGTGGCTTCCTATCATTTGCAGGGATATGAGCTTCAAATACCCAGAACCAGAAATTGGCCTGAAGGACCCATTCGGCACTGCCCTTATTACCAGCTTTTGAACATTTCTAATTAATACCAATACAGAGCAGATTAAATTTGCTGCAAAATTAAGTTAGCGATCACCACGTGTGGCAAGGCCATAGCTAGATCGTTTTTTACCCACTCTGTTGGGTGGGTGTGCTGCCCTCACAGTGTTCCAGAGGCCTTGCTGAGGGGTGCAGCCAGTGAAGCCACTGCAAGGATGGGCCACCACTGCAAGGATGGGCCACCAGAGCACGCCGCCTGAGGACAGCTTTATTTATGCTCTTGCAGAATGTACAAGTGGCCTTGTTTTTCTGGATGGCTAGGGAGCACACTGGCTCACATAGCATCCATGGTTCCACATTTAGAGTTGTGTCTTCATTCACATTCTTTCCATGCAGCTCACAGCTCCTGGACTGGACAAGAGTGGTCACTTTGCCTGGGCCAGTCCCCTGGACAGATGCCAGCTCTCGGCCATGCAGACCCTGAGCGTTCTTGGTCTGGAGCTTGGGCTCAGTTCTGCAGCTGTGTTTCCGGCTGGGGATGGTCTGCATCAGGATGACCACTGTAACCGACACAGACATGGGGGTCTACTACATGAGGCAGATGGGGGCACTTCCAAGAGAAATCAGATTCTGCAGGTGTCAGCTATGCTCAGGTTTGCTGGATGGAGCCTCCAGCCAAGCTCTGAGGGCTGTCTGCTCCCAGGACAGGCTCTTGCTGGGTCAACTGTGTTTTATTATTCTCTCCCGACCCCTCCTGCTGACGTCATTAACAAAGCTACCCGCCACTGCCCAGCCCCTGGAACATTCCCCAGCCATCCCACGGTGCTCTTTCCTCAATCAGCCACTTCAAGCAAACACCATTCGCTCCTGCTGCAGAGCAAAGCTTGCCGTTCCTAGGATCCTAAACAAGACATGAGGTCATGCTCTCCACCTGTGAAGAATGAAACGTAAGCTGGGGAAGGAAGGTGCTGAGGAGGGGAGGAAAGCAAATTAGGAAGACCAGGGGCCCTGCCGAAGCTTTCAGCTCATGTTACTCACACCCCGAAGCGAACTCCTCCATAAAATGAGATTTAGTAATGCAACATTTTCTAACATCAGATGACATATGAACTGACTGTAAATTTGTTTCAATGTGTAATGGGGGAAGGGAAATTAACAAATATATCAAATCCATGATCTATTAAGTATTGTCATTTTCCATAAACTTCTTCTGTTAAAGACAAAAAGCAAGTCAATTTAAATTTTCTTTAAAGGAAAATAGTAAGTAAATGTTGATACAGATGGTTGAGGTGTAGCAAAAATCATGGGAAAAAATAACAAATAAATGACTAACATTTTGGGAAGCTTTGCAATAGACGAGCATATTCATGTACAGGAACTCCTCTGACCCTGAAGCCCACAGAGCACAGGCATTCTCTCCACTTTAGAGATGGGGAAACTGAGCTTCAGGAAGGGTAAGTATGTGACATGTCAACTGACTAGGAAATAATGGAGCCAGCACTCAAAATCCTGTGTACTTTTTAAACGTTGGCTCCCATCTCAAGTTGATGGTTTTTATCTGCCCTGTTGGCATGTGTTTGTTTTGGCAAACAGGGGAGGTAGGGAGGTGAGTGGGTAAAATTGAGGGGTTCACTTTAGGCCTCCCTCAAAGCATCTCTGAGTGCGGAGCAGCGAGCAGTCATCCCCACAGCGAGGTTCTGAAGTGCTCAGGGCAAAAGGCAAGTCTTGAGGCTCCCAGGAGGAGGCGGGTCTGAATGCTCCTGCTGGTTGGGATCTCACAACTTAGTCTGCAGGGCAAGGAGGAGCTGTTCTTTCTGACTTGGTTTAGACAAAAGTACATAACCTGGGTCCCCATGACCCTGGCTGTCAGCCGGTTCAAGGCTGGAGGTGGTGCCAGGCCCCAACTTGGGGCTGGGACACAGGTTGCTGCCCTTGAAGAGCCCACAGGGGCAGAAGGGACAGTCTGCAAATAGACCCAAAGACACAGCGCACTGCAGACTTGCAGAGGCTTTGAGTGCTACACAGAGCTGGACACCCAGCGGGCGCCAGTCATCTCCGCTTTCTCAGGCCACAGGCAGGGAAGCATAAAAAAGAATCTTGGAAAGAAACGGGGGAAAAAAACACTCTTGCATTAAATCCTAGTAGCAAACAGACTATCCTGGAGCCAGCTTGGGAGAGTAAGAAAGGCACTCTGGGAGCTGGCATGGCACAAGCCAAAGAAAAGCCAGTGGAAAAAGTTGGGGGGTCTGTGGGAAGTTTGGGGAGCAGGTGACCCCAGGCCGAGACAGAAAGCAGCCATCGGGAAGGCAGGCATGAGCCCACCTCAAGGTTGCGGGGAGGCCAGCCCTTCCCAGAGATGGAGAGGGGATCCCTTGCCTGGCAGAACGGGACTTGTCCACTGGTGCTTGGACTTTGCAAACAACTGGGCTTGCTGTAGCCAAGCTCACCAAGTAGACACTTACCTTGCCTCTTCCCCGATTATTTCATATCCTTCTGTAACTCTCACCCTGAGACCCAGCCTGGCCTTCCCCCAGCTGCATATTATTCTGCTCCAAAAGCACAGCAGAGGACGGCTCCTTACTCGAGGAATGCGGGCGGCGGTCGTCCAGAGCCGATGATGAAACGGGCTATTTCTGCCCCGGGACATCAGCAGGGCTCCGGGTGCTGGCTCCAAGGCACACACTCTCCTGTTTTTAATGTTTCCCTAAACAAATGTTTTCCTTCCAACCTTGGGATATTTTTATTTGACTCTAGGTGCTGGAATAGCTTTAGCAATCGTTCTGGGTTGAAGTTGGAATCGTGGTTAGGGTCCGGCTAAGCGGCAAGCAGTTTCTCACTCCCCAAGTGATCTGTTACTCGTGGCTGATCTGGATGTAAAAATAGCAGCTGAGGCTGTTTGTTTAATCTGACTGTTACTTGACACCACGCGGGTGTTGCAGTGCGGACTGTTTGCTTCTTCCCCACCAAGAACACCATTTGGTTTCCCCCGGCTGGGTCTCTATTTAGGTAAGCTTCGGGGACTTCCCGTGTCTGGCCAGCTTCTGGTCACTGATCTTCCTCAGGTGGGTAGGTTTGTGAGCTAGAGGAGGCTTGGGTCCTGAGTCTACTCTCCTATCACCTTTGGGCAGCCTGGCTAAAGAGGAAAGAAGTCTTGGCTGCTGGGCAGAGCCGGGGTTCTCTCCCATTCCCGAGGAGGCCTGAGCAGCTGAACACGCAGAGAGCGGAAGGTACAGCCCAGACACTTGTCTGGCTCCTTAGCGTGGGCAGGGAGGCTCAAGCTCATGGCGGAAGGGACGTTCCCGCTGAGCCGATGCTGTGCTGGGGAAGTAGTTTGGTGCCAAAGTGCTGTGCTGGGGAAGTAGTTTGGTGCCAGGGTGCTGTGCTGGGGAAGTAGTTTGGTGCCACGGTGCTGTGCAGGGTGGTATGTGTGTGCCGAGAGCCCATTGGTGTTGGGGCTGAGGTTCTTGGTGTGCTGGATGGGCCTTGGGGACCACGTACCGGGAACTGTGTACATGCCTGACTTTGTCCTTAGGTGTCATCTGTCAGGGATCTCTGCTCCCACATGGCTGAGTGAGAGCACAGATGTGCCCAGGCCACTGCGTTGTCAAATGGGGAGCTCCCCATGGTCCCAGGTTTTCGGCAGTCAGGGCTGAGGGAGGCTGGCTCTCTTGGCTCCTCCAGCGCTGGGCCAGGCAGGGACACACCAGCTGTAACAAAGAGGAAAACTGGTGACTGAGACGTTCTGGCCTGTGGGCTCTGTGAGCATGTGTGTCCCCAAAACAAAGCATGCCACAGGCTGCCAGTTCTTACACACCCTGGGAGGGCCCCCACCAGATTCCCACAGGGTAGGCTTGACTGAGTCTAAAATTACCTTTTTTTTTTTCTGGTGGAGAAGAATTGATCATTGAGAACGGCAGTGGTCAGTGTGTGTGGAAAGCTAGATAGCCTTAAGAAGAATCATTGTGTAGGTCTTTTGGGTAGCTCAATAAGATAGGAACCTATGTGTGTAGTAAATGAGGTCCCATTTTCTAGCATTTGAGTTCCCTTTACAGTAGTGGCTGGTAACTCTCGTCTGTGGTCTGAGCACCTGGTTTTGTAAATAAAGTTTTATTGACACACAGCCACACTCATTGATTTGCGTATTGTCTAAGGCTGCTTCTACACTATATCAGCAGAGACCATATGGCCTGCAAAACTGAAAATGCTTACAATGTGGCCCTTTACAGAAAAAGTTTGCTGACCACTGTGTTACAAGAACACTTCTGGAGATGGGTCAATTTAATACAAAAAAAAAAAAAGCAGTGAAAGTTCTTGCTGTTAGAATAGCTTGCAAGCCAGACCCTTCAGGACCAGTGGCTGGCTGGCTTCTGAGCCTCCTGCACCTTCCAGGGCCCACTTTTCAGGCCTGACTGGTACAGGAAATGTCCAGTTTGCTGTCCTGGTGCTGGGAGGGTTAGCTTAGTAGTAGAATCACCAGACACACAGCGTGTCCATGTGGCCTGGGCCGAGCAGGGCAGATTGTGCTTATCGGGGTGATTTATAAATAGCCTTCCCCGGGTGACCCAAGTCCAACACACATCTGCCCCTGGGTCTCTGGGATGGAAACAAGTTTGTCTGCTCTTTGGGAGAAGAAGCTCATTGGGAAGGGAACAGCTGTGTGCAATGGGTAGGAAGGGGGCTGGTAGAATGCTGTGTCCTGGAGCAGAGGGGCTCAGGTCTCCTGGAACCTGGGGAGAGAGAGCTGTTGAGAATAGACAGGAAGGCCAAAGATGGCCTTGTATCCTCCCGCCTTGATTCCTTTTTGCCAGGGCAGAAGTAAGTGTCTTTGTCTTTTCCTGACCCTAAGGAAGTCCTGGAGACCCTTACTGAAGAGGGGAAGCCTCATGTCTTGAAATAGCCCTATTCATCCAGTCTCTGCCAGAAATCTCAGGAACCCAAGCCTACTGGTGGCACCAGTACTTCCTCATTGGCTCTCGGGATTTTACTCCATATGCCCTGGGTTACTGGAGGGAAGCAAAGGGCTTCGAGAGAAGGCCATGCTACAGGGGGACACAGGGCTCCCTGCTCCCAACAGGGCCCACCGAGGCTGGAGTGGATTTTGGTTTTATTTCCATTTGAGAGTTTAAACGTCATTTCACAAAATCCAGCCAGTCCATAGACCATAGTCCTTAATTCAATCATATGCTTCATTTAGTTAATTGGAAAAATCTGACACCCCCCTCATTTCAACTTGGTTTCCAAGGATTGCATGGCATGAGCTGGTGGATGGGACAGAGCGGGAAGGACAAGGGATCAGTGGAGGCCTATCAGGACCTATACATGGAGCATGTAGAGCACATGCTGATGCTCAAATGTGTCACCCCCAGTGTAACTCATCGGTATCACTCTGGAACCTGGAATGGGCTGCCTGTGGGAAGAACCCAGTGTGATCAATCCACAGCCTCCTGATGTCGAGGGGAGGCTGAGCAGATTCTCAGCAGACCTGGGTTCTCAGGGGAAAGACTGAAGTCAGCTCAGTGCAAAGTGCATTCCCTTCCAAGCCCAAGTCAGACGGCCTGCAGGGAGTCTGACAGAAAGAAAATCCCAACAACCAGTCAACCATGAATAGCTTCCTCCCCAGACTTAGACACCTCCCTGTCTTAGATGAAGGGGAAAGGGACGTTCTTCTGGGCCATGACACGTGGCAGATAGGCAGGCCTTCCTTACATCCTCCATTCTCTGCTTGACCAATCCCAGGGGCTCCTTTGCTTCCCCCCCACTCTGGGCTGTCTTCCCTTGCCTCAGTTGGTCCCTTCTTTCACTACAAACGCCCTTCCCAGGTGGGCTTGAGCTGCTGAGCGGCTGCAAGGCTGGCTGGAGGGAAGGATTTAATCTAGGATATCTCCCATCTCAAAGCCTTCACCTGAAGCTTGTGGAGGGCAGGGGGAAGGGGAGCCTCTCCAATTTGCTTGAGAAGCCTCTGAAGCACTTTCTGAGGCTCTCTCCCTACTCCCCACTGTGTTGGAAGGCTGATTCCAGACCTGGCAGCACTGAGCCTGCCTGCGAGGGCCAGGTCATGCCAGGTCACATTGGAACTGCCCTCGGCTTGCCCTGTCCCGGGCTGCCAGGCCACAGTAGCACCACCAGCTCATCCTCTCACCTGGCCGTGTCTGCCACCCTCAGAGGCAGATAAGCCCAAAGACTGAAGAGGTCAAGGGGTGACAGCTCAGGCCCCCTGGGCTGCACCCACTAGATGCGAGCCATTTATTGCCCTCAGTTTGCCCACCATTTCCCCTGTGGAAATCATTGGCTGTGGACCTCCTGTGTGCACAACTTTGGAGTGTCTGGTCTCATTCTCAACCATCCAGCACAGTAGGTCTTGTGAGCCCCCTCGTGGAGGCAGGCGCCGAGGCTTGGAGAGGTTAAGTGACTTGCCTAAGGATGCACAGTGAATGAGGGGCTTGAGATCTGAATGCAATGCCCATGTCTTGTCCTCATTGCTTCCTGATACCTAGCGCTCCCATCACCACCCAACAGATTCTCTAGAAAGGGGGCTGTCCCATCACCAAAGAGTCAAAACCTCCCTTAGGAAAGTCGAGCATGCCTAGAGAGGCACACAGGCTTCACCCCAGCTCCTCAGGACTTCAGGAAGTTGCCCAGGGTGCCGCAGGGATTCCACACTGTGCTGGGAAGCCTGTGGCTCTGAAGGGGCCACAGGACAGGCAAATCTGGGTTCACAGGTCAGCCCTGACACTTCTCAGCAGGGCCCCTAGACCTCAGCTTTCTCCTGTGTAAAATAAGAATAATAACACCTCCCGCATCAAACAGTCCTGCGAGCATTAACTGAGCAAATGAATGAAAAGTTCTCAGCATGTGGTAGAAATACAAGAACTGCTCTCCTCACTCCACTGTCCTATTTGGATATTTTTTTTCCTCCCACTTAAACTCTAACTTGGGCCTATACTTTCCAGAGGTCACCAAGGAGAAAGTCCTATGCCTCAGAGTTCAGCTAGTTCATGCTCACAACTCAGTGGGAGAGCAGCTGGCACCACACAGGACCGACCCTAGCCCCACGGTGACCATGCGTGGTGATCACCTCCCCTCTTGTGCAGAAGAGGTCATGGATCTGAGCATCTTCAGCATGTGGGGTGGGTGGAAGATCAAGCCTGAGTGGGACAGTAATATTCCCACCTCTGAGCCAGGCTCAGTACAAGGGCAGACACAGCACAAACCACAGCCATTGACAAGCATCAGACCCGAGTGGCCCAAGAGACTATGACTTGTTAGTACAACCTCCCTGAAGCAGGGGAAACCCATCGCTCAAGACCCAGATCAGCTTTCTCCAGGTGTGGTCTCAGGACCAGCAGATCTCCTGAGTCCTGAGCAGGACTAAGAGCTGTCTGTTAAGCCAGCCCCCAGGGCATTTTGAAAAGTGTGAGGATGCTTCCTTACGAAGGGAAAGTGGGACAAGGGGCTGGCACTGTTCTCAGACACAACAGGAGATGCTCCAAGGAGCCAAGTTTTTCACATAAACACAGCCATAGGTTGAAATAAACATGATTGTTAGAGGAGCATCTTTCAGCTTTAAATTTGAAAAGGAGAACCAGGCTGGCCACATCTGAATGGCTTTCCTTGCCGCGAGGAATTCCATGAAGCAGTTGGGTGTTGGTCAGCTCCTTACACTGCACTGCGGGAGCCTGTTCTCCCCTTTCCTTCTCCTGGCCGAGCCGCCTCAACCCTGCTGTGCTGGTTGGAGAAAGAACAGCGGTCATCTACCAGCTACTTCCCAGCCTCCAGCAGAGACATGAGGAGAAGGTCAGGCACAGCTTCAGACCTATGTGAGAGGTTTAGGAATTCCCAGGGGTGCTCTGTGTGAGGCCCCCTTCTCCTTATCCCAGATGCACACAGCTTCGTGGTTTCCAGGGCAGGGAAGATGACCTCTGCAGGAGAGCCAAGTCCTACACATGCCTTCTCTAGCTTTACTAAAGCAAATGCTCCCTGGTGGGACCAGACTCAGAGAGAGATAGGTGAGAATTTGCTAGGAGAGAGGTTGCTACCCACTCCTCACCCTGCACAAACCTGTGGCAGATGGAAGACCATCTCATCTCTTGACTCTCTGCCTCGATGCATTCTGCAGAGACCTGGCCCTGAATCCTGGCTCTGCTGCTCTCTGGCTGTGTGACCTTAAGCTCCTTCCTCAACTTCTCTGACCTTCAATTTCTCCACCTAAAATTCCTTTGGCATCAGTCCTACTCAATTTGCCAGTTGTTGCGCCCATTGAGTGAGGCCATGGATATAGAGTGAGGGACAGGTGGCAGGAGTTCCATGAACAGGATGGGTGCCTGGGATTGCCAGGGTGCTAACGCTTGGTGACAGCTCTTCCAGCTCTGCTTCTCAGGCTGTGTCATGCAGTCTCATGGCACCAGTTTACATATGGAAGACCTGGTCTATAGACGATGCAATGGACTCTGTAGAAACCCTGCCCTCCCATGGTTCTCAGGAGTTCTGCCTGAACCTCATCTCTCTGCCAAGCCTGGCACTCTCCAGGACTGCTTTCAGGGGGTTCCCTTCCCCATAGTGCCTGGCTCCCTTCCCAGGGGCTGGAGAGAGGATGGTTCCTGAGGGGATACCCCAATCCCAACAAAAACAAATGCCTCTTCCTCCAGGAGCCCTCAAGTGGGCTTCTGTCTAGACAAGGCTCTCCAAGGTGGAATCTTGTCATAGGTTACAGTTGTCCCTTCACCACCCACTTCCTGATCCATAATGGGTTTCCACAAGCATCAGGCTGCTGGATCTGCCTTTCCATTTGCCCCAAGGTCACCAAAGCGAGACTGAGGCTCACACAAGTTAAGTGGCAAGTCCAAAAGCTGTCTGATTCTGAAGCTTTTAACTGGAGAGCTGTATGCCCCAGTAAGTAAGGGCCAGGGCAGGGTTTCCAGTTCTTTGCTATGGAATATTTCCATATGGAATAATTCCACCCCATGCTATGGAATCCCAGGTGTGATGGGGTATAGAAGGACATCCTATGGTCACAGGTCTCAAGATGAGCTCTAAGGAGACCTGTGGGTAAGAACCAGGAGTATGGAGGCTACAAGGTAGCCAGGGGCAGGTGGGTCCCCAAAGGCACAGTGTGGTGCTGACCAGAGACTCTTAACCTGTAGCTGGCATTCAAGAAGCTGCTACAGGAGGCTCTCTAAAGACAGGTGAAAGGGACCACTTCTCTGGCAGCCCCAGGTTCCAGCCCCACACCACCAGTATTAAATTCTGCACTACACACGTTTCTCCTCTGTAAAGAACAAGAGTAACTCCTGTGTAATGAGGCCGTTGTGAATACTAATTAAATAATAAATATTAATTAATAATACTAGGTTATAAAGTACCTTTATACCAGGTACTCAGTCCCCACTCAGTGGATAAAAGAAATTTCTCTCATCTACTCATTCACTCACTTGTTTAGCAAATAAATGGCCCCATACTAGGCATAGGCACTGTGTGGAGACTGGAAACACAACCTAGAGCAGAAAGGCAAGGCCCAGCCCATGGACTTGCCACCAGGGAGTGGGGGGTATCCTCCTCTCCCCAGGTGAATCTGATCAGTCGCTGAGTTTGGGCCTTAGGTCTCCAATTCTCCATCCAGATGAAAATCTAGCATTACCAGAAACAGGGCACCCATAAGTTGGGCCTAATTAGGGATGCCTAAAATTTCTGGTCTCAGAGAGTTTTTTTAATCACTATAACTCATAAGTCATTACTGAGTCCTGAAATCACTTACTAAGTTGTGAAGAGGTTTTTTTGATGAAAGAATAGAATGGATTAGATTAGGATGGAGCAGTACATACACGAAGGGTAAGCTTTGCTTCGTCCAATTTTCCTTGATACATATGTCTCCAGGCATGTTCTGTGCCATGATGTAAGTGTGTTTCTTACTACATGTAGAGGAGAAACCTCTGCTCTGTGGAGACACGGAGAGGAGGATGTGCCTGCCATTCACTTGCTCCCCGGTGACCTGGCAGGTGAGGTGCGGGGCTGCAATGGTCAGGGATTTCTGAACCTCCTTCTAGTCCAGGCATCCTCCCTGCTGTGGTGGGGACCCAGGACCTGGTGGGTTGGCTGACTCCAACATGGGGAGACTCTCAAGCAGTACCTGCCACAGGGATCGATTTCATGAAAATTCCTGTGTCCAGCATGGGGAGCAACCTTGGGAGTGGTCAGTCCCAGGGGCAGGCACTGTTGGGCTGGTTTTTATTATCCCTTTTTTCCAGGTGTAGCAGTTAAGTGACACCCATGACAACAGCACTTTAGAGCTGGATCTCCGCTCTTCCCACTGCCGGTACTGCCTATTTGATGACTCTCATGTCAGGTCCTGCCATTTCCAGAATCCAGGGCAAGATGTTCCTAGGAAATGTGAAGGGGAAGAGCAAGTGAATACATGAATAAGTGAAGGCTGAAAGAGCCTGGTGCTGGGCTAGTGCTCCCTCCCTGATTCTCTAACAGTGATTCTCAACCAGGGGTGATTTTGCCCAGAGACCTAGGCAGCGCCAGTGATATGGGGCCTTAGAAAGTCTATTGGGAGCCCCTGTGCCAGGTGAATGGCATGGGGTCCACTTGCAGATGAGAAAGGCTCTCACATGCCATGTCCCTTGAGCATGGTTGTACTCAGCAACCATGGCTAAAGGGCACAGAGCAGCACTAGGACCTGTGCCCAGATCCCAGGGGGACCCACCATTTGCATGGCCCCTGTGCTCCTGAAGGAGCCGTGTGTCCATCCTCCAGCAGCTGCCCTGGCTGGCCTGGCAGTCAGGGTGGCCCTGCAGTTTGGATTGGTTACAACAAAGAGGTGCAAGGGTCAGAAGGATGAGCAGCAGAACCATGGCTGCCAGGCTGACCCTGCTTTCTCCCAAAATCTCTGCCCCTCAGGCAACTGCTCCTGGGCAGTAGAGCAGGACTGGCACTCACCTAGCCCTGGGAGAGGAAGACGGGGTGAACAGAGTTGTTTGTGATCACACATTCTCCCTTCCAGATCTTTCCTGCTCCTACTTTTACCTGTGATGCTGGCATGGCTGCTCCTATAAAGCACCTCTGAGCTCACCAGGAGAAGCCAAGGGTCTTTTGCTCAGGGAGCATCTGGCTGCTGAAGCTGGGCCCCTTGAGGCCTGCAGAGAACACATGAGAGTGTGTCATGGAGCAGCTGGCAGTGCCAGGCCTGAGCTCCTTCCTGGTGGAAGGGACTGTCCAGCGACTGTGTCTGGCTGAGTCTAGCCCATCTGGCCACCAGGAGCTCTAAGGAGTGATCCTCCATAATGCTCCACCTCCAGAAGTGGTCAGAAACTTCGTGAAGAGGTGCTGCTGACAGCTCGCAGGTTAGCCTTTGTGGAGTGAGACTCTACCTAAGTCTAAGCAGCACAAGTTCCAGAGCCTGCTGGGATTCAGAGGCACACCAGAGCCCCCTGCACCCCGCAAGGCCCACTGAGCACACCTCGTCCCAACTCTGCTTGGGATGTCAGGAGAGCAGCAAGAAATCAGTCAGTGCTACAAATCCAGTGCTTTTTGCCCCAGAGAGCTGGTTATTAAGCATTGCTTGGCCTGCCCTGGTCATCAGGGAACAGGAACCAGGAGGGGACAGGTTGTGGGAGACTGCTTGAATCCAGCCCGATTCTCCTCCTGTCTTCTTTTCTCCTGTGACTTCTTGTTTCTCCTGCCATAGGGTTCTTCCCTGGGTCTGTGATACCAGGTGTTGGGCACCCTCACGTCCTGGGTTAGATCAAGCCCAGCCTTCCCTGTGCCTGGTTCCCTGGCCTCTAACTGCAGGCACAGCCCTGGGTCTGAGCAGCATGTGGAAGCTTCCGGGGAATGACCCATCCAGGCACGGAAGACTGGCTACCCAAGCCAGAAGTCAACTTCAGGCTGGGCTGAGCTCACAGAGAAAGCATCTCTCCTCCAGTCTGTCCCCAGAGGGCAGCAGCCCCTGCTACCCATGCTCACATCCAGTTCTGTGGGTCTGGCAAGCCCAGGCAAGCTGGTTTCTTCAACCACAACCCCTGGGGCATACTTGACTTCTGCCTGCTACAGGATTTAGAGGCCCCTGCACGTGTAATGTGGTTGTAGAAGATTCAGATTCCCGGCAGGACAACACTGCCATCATGGCACCCAACCACATCATGTTCCTGGGGCTGGACAAAGCCAAACTTGTTATCTCCCAGGGCACAGTGGCATCAGAGTCAGTTTGAGAGCCTTTGGCTTTCCCAGTCTACAACCTGAGTTTGGGTCCAGTCAAGCCAGGCCAGGCTGCAGGCTGACACCCCTCTCCCATGTGCCAAATATCAGGCTAGTGGAGCCAAAATGGCCAGGCCAGATGTACAATGACCCTTATGCAAATCAAATCTCTGCTTTACACTCGTAAGAGGCACTGCCCAGTGGAAGTCAATCTAAGGCAATCAGAGGTAATTGCGCTTTTACAAAGCAATAACCTCCCAGGATCCATCCAATTCCACAAGGAGAGGGCCCAGGTCAGCCCTGCACATGGCTGTATCTCCAGCACCAAAACAGGTGACATGAAGCAGGTGTTCAATGAGTAGTTGTTGAATGGATCAATACAAAAATGAGCTTCAAGTCATGCTTATGAGATCCTACGCTTTCTTCTAGGAGTCTAAATGAACTTATAATTTCTGATTTCCAAAAGTCACAAGGGGTTACAAAGACACAGCAAGTGCCACATGGGAGGAGCTGAGGAGGCATCATCCTGGAACCAGAGAGCAGGGCACTGAGGCTGAGGACTGGGTGAGGCCCCACCCAGCACTCCCAGGCTTTAAACAGGGGACCAATGATTGACCAGCCAGTTACAGCTCAGTTTCACCAGCTGTAAGATGATGAGGGGAGCCTATCATGCGGAGTGTTATCAAGGAATAAGTGAGCACAGGCAGGTGCAGGGGTCAACCTGCTGCTTCACAGACACTCAACACGTGTCTGCTGCCCTCACCTGAAGGACCTCAACTGAGGAAGTAAATTTTGCCATTTCATTGTTGGCTGCTATGGGCTGAATGTGTGTGCTTCAAAATTCACTGAGATTACCCCAGTGGAATGGTGTTAGGAGGTAGGGCCTATGGGAAGTAATTAGGTCATGAGGGTGGGGTCCCTTGTGATGGGATCAGTGCCCTTATAAGAAGAGACACAAGAGGGCTTGCTTATACATGTGCACGCTCACTCTCTCTCCCTGATGTATGAGAATACAACAAGAAAATGTCCATTTACAATCCAAGAAGAGGGCCCTCACCAGAAACCAGGTCTGCCAGTGCCTCGATCTTGGACTTTCCAGCCTCCAGAACTGTGAGGAGCAAATGTCTATTTTAATCCTCCCAGCCTATGATATTTTAGTTCAAGCTAAGACATTCTCCTCATAAAGCATAGACCATAGACAAGGACATTCCCCTCTAAAGCAAGAGGGCTGTTAGAATTGCACAGAAAGGTCAAGAGCTTGGCCCAAAACTGACCAGCAAGTTGAAGGTTCAGAGCAAGGCACCCTGTGGCATGGGGTGGCGGAGGCTGTGTGTGCTGTGCATCTGCGGGTGGAGGACCATCTGTGAGCATGGCTCCAGGCTGTGCATAGACAGGGAGAAGCTGTCACACTTCACTCCACTGAACTGCTCCTCAGACATGCCTGAGTCGATGGCTCAGAAAACCAACCCAGAAAAAAGAGCAAGAGGAATCAATTCCAATTTGTTAGAGCCTTCTGGGTGTGATAAAGCCAACCCCTGCCATCTCCACTGTCTTCCTGTTTCCCCTTCTCTAAGAAGTGAAAGCACCATTCAATTAAGGTAATTAAATTCATCCGAAGATCTTGGGCTCAGAAACCACACTACCGGCAAGTGGTCAAACCTAGCAACGAAGCAAACCCCAATGGCTTCCTGTGGAAAGATGGGCAGGGATGAGGAGGAAAATGGAACATATCTTCAGTAGCTCAAGGGTGCACCTTGGGCCGGCAGGGGAGCCCCCAGCTCTGCAGAGTCCAGCTGCCTGAGCCTCCCGCAGCACCAGAGCCCTCTCCAAACAGGAAGGACTCATGTTTACGGGCTGAATCAAAAGTTTCACTTCTGTGGATGTCTAGGAGAACTCAGCCAAGAAGATCCTTAGGACATATCATAAAAGTGAAATGAAACCCTCGTTTTCTCCCCCAGAGCCACCAATTCTCCCATGAGCCAAGAGTGGGGCTGGCACCACCTCCCAGGACATGCCTATGGGAGCCTGAGTCCACAGGCCAGAGGTTCAGGGTTTCATCCTGGAGAAAGCAGAAGGTGGTAAGGTGGTGAGCCCAGGCTGACTCTCATCTCCAGTTCTTCCCTGTCTTTACATGCTGTGTGGCACTTAGCAACATCCTGCACCTCTCTGTGCCTTTGTTTCTCAACCTAGAAGATGGTGACAACAAGGCCCACTCAACCTGCCTCAGAGGAGTCATGGGAATCAAACAAGATCACGATGCTGAAGTGTGTCATGAACTACAGGGTGATGCATACACTTGAGCCATGACCGTCACTGTGTCATCCCAGTATTGACTCACCGCATTGGCTTCCTCTGATTTGTGATCCACTTTGAGTGCTAAAAGTTGGTGAGACCCTCATGTAGCCAGATGATGATGATGATGATGATGAAGTCATCCAGTGGAATTTGAATTTCAGATAATGAATAATTTTGTTAGTATGAATGTATCCCACATATTGCATGGGATACACTTACACTAAAAAAGTATTTATTGTTTATTTGAAATTCACATTTCACTGGGTGTCCTGTATTTTTAATTTGCTCAATCTAGCAGCCTGGCCATGCCAGACCACCAACTGTTCCCTCTGTGCAGTGTCCCCAGGACCACCAAGACCTGGCCCCAAGCCCACTCCGTCACCAGCTGTGAGACACGGAATATCCGGGTCCTCCCTCTGAGGGCTGTTTGTCTCACCTCATGGGTGATTGTGGTCCTAAGCTGGGCCCTCCAGCATCACCAAATGGGGCTCTGGTCCTGTGGACCTGACACGCTCCTCAGTTATGTGGGGGACACCTGCAATAGGGCTTGGCATGTAGGAGTTATGAGTCTTCTCTCCTTACACTTCCTGTCCTTACAACCTGGGACACATGAGGGTCCAGGGTAGATCAGCAGAAGGTGGACTGCATGACCTTCTCAGGCCTGGGTTGGCTGCCAGCCAGAAGCCCTGAGGAAGACAAGGGGAACATGGACCTCTGTCCCTCTGCACACCACAGTAAACCTCTGTCATCAGATCCCAGGGTCCAAGATGTGCACTCAGCAACCAGAGCTGAAAACATTTCCCAGTGACCAGGGTGCACCAGGCACGCTGTAGGTAAAAGATGAACCAAGTCAGGGACCTCACACCAAGGATCTCAAAGTCTAGTGGGAGAGATAGATTCACCTCAGTGCAGGAAGAATAAAGCAATGTAAGTGATAAAAAGGGAAGAAAAGATTCTACGAGGAACAGAACAGAGGAGGAAGTTGTCAGCAGTTGCGGCCGAGGACAGGGAGAGATGTTCCAGGCACAGGGACTACTACTTGAGGAATCCGGTCCAGGACACATGGGCCCTGCCCCTCCCTGGCACAGGGCACCACAGGCCTGGAGGAAGGAGGGTGTGGGAGCAGGCAGAGCTCCCCTGCCAACAGGGACTTGAAGGTCATGCATAGGCATTTGTAAAGGATTAGGAGGGAGAGAGAATTGTATCCGCAAAAAGCAGCACATCCCAGTCAATAATAAAAGCATCATGAGGCGTGGCATGGAAAAAAAGCATCATGTGAGAAAACATTTTGGAAGAGTTAGAATTTAGCAATGACTGTGCAAAGGGTATTTCAGTGCTCATCTCACAGAAAAGCTGATTCATGAGGATACATGCTCAAATTGAGTTTGTTTGAAGTATTCTGATTCAAAAAGATGACCCTACAATAAGGAGAAGAAAATACACATCCTTAAGTGTAATTCTTGGGGCTCCAAGGCTGCAGGGCACCACCAGTTCACCCGTGCACATATTCACAGTGGGCATGGCAGACCCTTTGCTCTTCTCCAGGGGATCAACTGGAGAGTCCATTTTTAAATTCCTGCCGGGGGATCCTGTTTCCCCTAGTGTGCTCTGGTGTTTTGCAGAACCTTCTCCACCTGATGCAAGTTTGGCCTGGGTCGGTGGAGGAAGTGCTGTTGAGTCCTGCACAGTTGCCTGGAGGTAGAGGGCAAAGCCAGCATTTCATCCGCTGACCCTGTAATTTAGATAACGCATCACCTAATGACCATTCACACTGTGGCTGTAAACAGAGCCCCGGGTAATATACTCAACATTACGTGGAAGTTTGCTGGACGCTGGCCCTCCAGAAGGCATCAAAGCCACTCCCCAACTTAGAGCACTGAGAGCAGTGTGAGAGACCAACTGGGAAATGGCAAAGTCACGATGAAGTCTCTTTTCATCTCCCCCTGATAGAAATGCAATCCGGACATAAACAGTACATGCCACGCTGCTGAGGGATGCCTTCCCCAGAGCCAGCCTGTCAATAGTCTCCAAGAACAATCCTGTCCACCTGTTTCCATTTCTTACCATGGGGGAATTTTACATATTTGAGGGATGTGGAAAGTAAATAAAATCCACTTGGATTCAAATTCACTAATTTGAAATTTGTGATAATTCTGCGATTATTGGATTATAATTGACTGTCAATAAAGCAAGTCCTCCTAAGCCTGTCAACAGTGTGAGTAATATCATGACAAGTGGAAGAGTTTTCTCATTTATTTAACAGATATTGCTTGCACTGTACACTGTGCTACATGAAAAAGAAACACAAACGTGGACCCCGCCACCAATAAGCACTCAGGCTAGCAGGAGGGACAAACATTAAACAACAAATCACCCAGTTAAATGCTTAATTATAATTATGGTAAGTGCTGCAAAATAATGGGTATAGCCTATGATAAAGGGGTGTAATGAGCAGACTTGGAATAGCCTGAGGAAGCTGCATCATCAAAGGGACATGTGAACTGGGCTCTGAAGCACATGTTGGAGTTAACCCGGTAATGATGAAAGGATGGAAGTAAAAAAGTCCAGGCAGAGGGAACACCATGTATAGAAGCCCTGAGGCAGGAAGTAGGATGGCATAAAACTGGAAAAAGACCAGGGTGGCTGGAAAGCCAAGCATGAGGGGAAAGATGGCACAAGGTGTGGATGGAAAGAGAGGATCTGAGTTAAGGAGATTGATCTTCATTCCTTAAAACTGGAAAGCCATCAAGGGATTCTAAGCAAGAGGTTGATATGAACAAGTTTGAGTGTTGAAAGCTGCCTCTTGGTGCAGGGCAGGAATGGGCTGCTGCAGTGGCCGAGGGATTTGAGACAGCAGCTTGGTCCACACAGTGACTGTGGAGATGGAGACTGGTGTGTAAGGAAGAGACCTTCGGAAATGAAACTCATGGGACTAGGAAATGGATGTCATAGGTGAAGGCACAGGAGGAGGAAATCGAAAGTGACATCAGGTTTCTGAGGTCCTCAGGGAGAAAGTGGGCTTGCAGAAGGCTCATGGACTCTGCTTTAAAAGTGTGGGTTGGAAGGGCTGTGATACAGGGGCACCCAGCTGCCTGGTGGGTGGGCAGAGGCGTGGACTGCAGCCGGGCAAATGGCCTGGCCTGGACGCAGCCTCAGTGTGTGGATGCTTGCAGGGACCGTGGTGTGGGGACAATCACCTGCATGTAGACTGTACAGTGAGGAGAGAAGAGGCTCCAGGACTGGGAGCAGAGGAAATCAGCAGTCAAGGAGAGGAAGAGACTAAACATCCAGACAGGGAGGGGAGAAGGAAAGAGTCAAAGTGAGAGAGTATCTCAAGTAGACGGTGGCCATTAGGCTAGATTGCAGTCTAGAAGTTCAGTCAGATGAGGAGCAAAAGTGCCATCAGAAGATCCATCAGGGAGGAGTGGGGGCCAGACACTAAAGGCCGAGTGAGACAGGTAAGGAAATAATGGAGGGGAGAGATAAGAAGCATTTAAGAGAACAGTCTTTGAAGGCCACAGACATAAATAGGAATTGACCAGGTCGTGATTAAATATTGATGTTTATTTCTATGCATTCATGACGAGGTTCCAAGACCTTGTTTAGAACATGGCCCTGCCATGTGCACTGTATCCTCCATCATGCTGCCTGAAGGGAACACACCCTTTCACTGGCAAAGTGCTCTACCAGCAAGAATTTTCGCCAGTTCAGAGTGGCTTCCTTCAAATGGTTCAAAGTGGTGAGCAAGAGAGTTTTTCCACTGGCATCTGGAAAATTCATTCCAGCAGCAATGTCAGTGAGTCCATGAGGCAACTGCCTAGGGGGAAAGCCTAAGCACAGGGTGAGGGGTGTCCTAACCATTCACAAAATAAATGCCACTATGTCATTCTGCACCTCCATCTCACCAGTGTGTGACACCAGATGGGTTTCATCCTCATCCCTAAGTCAGATCTCAGTGGAGCTTCAGGCAGGGGAGTGGCCTTATTATTTAGAGATGCAAATGGATCGATCTGAATTTTTTGGAAGACCATAAGACCCAAGACCAGGAGTCTTTCTCAACAAAATTCATATTATCTTTTCCCTTCTTTTCTGTGCCTCAGTTTGCCCTCCAGGAAAAAAAAAAATCAGAATAAAGATAACCCACTTCAGAGCATTACCAAAAACAGTGATTTAGCTTCTATTTATTGAGCTCAGTATACAAAGGTATACAAGACTCCCTTCCTTGGTTCAAGGAACTTCCTTTCTAGTTGAGGAGAGAAAGCAGCGATCATCAGTTCTTGAAACATATGGGTCATGATGTATGAAGTGACAACACGGCTGAGCTTTGGAAAAGGTAAACCCAGTATGTTTTGGGAACATGAAGGAGGCCCATCTAAGCCAGCCTGGGAAGTCAGGGATAGGGCCTCGCCGTATGGTGGTAGACACAGAGCACCTCTGTGATTCTCCAAAGAAATAGACGCCACAAATTCAAGCTATTATGATTATTAATATTATTAATAAACTACCTTGAACTAGATTAATATCCAGGAGCTACAAGCTGGGAAAGGTCTTATGGAAACCCCAAAGGTCCGCATTTAAAATGTGCAGAGTGGATTTATTTTAATTAGTTCACTCTTCATTCTGAGCATTCTGAAAATCCTCCTGGGCAGCTTTTTGGTTCTTTTAGCTGTCAGAAGTCTCAAGCCTTCTGCCAACAATGAATCCAACACTATGCTGCCACTTGCTGAGTGGACTTGACTTTCACTGCTCCAGTTCTCTTTGCTGCAAAACCCAACTTATCAGTTCAGTGGGAAAAGGGCCTTAGGTCAGATTTTATTAGCAAAAAATAATTCACAACTGGGTCAATCATATTAGAAAACTGAAAATCTTAAAACAGGTTTCTAAAAATGTCTTGGACCATGGACAAATTAATGGATATTAGGAGGGATATAAATTGACCTTATGGTCAAATATGCCTATTTTTGGAATTTTGTTGAGCTCAAGTATGGATTCTTTTTCATTTTTGAAGGCCAATTACATTGTTGTATAACTGTCATTTAAAGATACTTTGGGTCAGGTGTGATGGTTCACTCCTGTAATCCCAGAACTTTGGGAGGCCAAGGCAGGAAGATCACTTGAGGTCAGGAGTTCGAGGCCAGCCTGGCCAATATGGTGAAACCCTGTCTCTACTAAAAATACAAAACTTAGCTGGGCATGGTGTTGCACACCTGTAATCCCAGTTACTTGGGTGGCTGAGGCACAAGAATTGCTTGAACCCAGGAGGTAGAGGTTGCAATGGGCCAAAATTACATCACTGCACTCCAGCCTGGGCAATAGAGCAAGACCTTGTCTCAAAAAAATAAAATAAAAGATACTTTTTCCACTGAACTTGTGCTTGGCCCTTTGGTCAGTTGGGTTCCACTGAAATTATTTTTCTTCTTTCTAGATGGGCAGTGATGACACCAAATATAAGCATAAAAAGATGTTTTAAAACTACACATCCTGAAACTCAGCACAGCAGGCACCTGCAGCTTCCAGTACTGTAACAGGTATGGAACTAATCCAAGAGCAGGCATCTAGAAACACCTTTTGTTTTTGGCCATTATGCTGAAAGGTACAGTGGGGGCTGGGGGTGGGGGGAGAATGAGGTCAAGTTTCTGACTGTCCCGTCTGACCCCAGGTATATCAAATCAGAATTGAAGAAATTATCTGAATAAAGCTAGCAAGGTGGGAAGGGAGTCTCTCTTTTCCTTGAGGCAGAAGCAATGTAGTTATTTTCTGAATGATCTGAAAAATCCATGAACATCCTTCACCACTGTTTGGAATGAGGATGTAAACCCAGGATCAGGTAGGGTTCTTCAACCACAAGCAACAGAAGCAGAAACTGAACAAATGAGGTAGAAATGCATATGTATTAAAAGAAAAATGCAGGTCTTGTAGACTCAAGGTGACAGCTAAAGTTCCAGGCTAGGAAACATCAGGGGTCAGGTATGTCCTTAAGCATAGTGAAAGCTCTACCACCAGCAAGGAAGCCTGAGCATGCTTCCATCCTTGTGTGGCTCCAGGAGAACTGCTACAATCCATGGGCTTGTCCTCGGTCTCACACCTGCTATTGGCCCTGGGGAGCCTCTGCAGGCACCTTGACTTTCAGCCCCACAAAGACTGAAAGCCAAGGGGTGAGGAAATTTCCCACAAAGTATCAAGTGCTTTTTCTCAGAGGATGCAAGCTGAGTATTCAAAAACCAAATAGCAAATACCTACTAATACGAGGGTGTGTTTAATTGGTTAGAGGCTTGGTTGACTCTATCTAAGCTTCTAAATTTAGGTCTCCAACTAACCTATTTTCATCTTAATGTAAACTATCTTATTTTCATTCAAAGTGTAGAAACCCCCAATATTACTGAGTTCAGCCATTGCCAAGATCAGAATCCCAGCATTTAGGACATCAGGAGACTCCGGACTGTTTTGATAGGATCTCAGGGTACAGAAAACCTGACTCATAGTGGTCAATGCCACTCAGGTTCCATCAAACCCCACACCAGCCTCAATAACATAAATTCATGTGGGATGGTGCTGCCATGGGCTCACAGCTTAGCAGTGCTGGCCAGGACCTGGGCTCCTCACCTGTCCACCCTGCCATCCTCTGCAGGTTGGCCTTCAGTGGCCATTGCTTGTCTCTCAGGGCTGCAAAGTGAATTCAATGTTACGGTTGAATCATGGCCCCCCTAAAAAAACATCGTAACTCTCATTACCTCAGAGTATGACCTTTTGGAAATAAGGCTGTTACAGATGTATTGTACTTAGTTAAGACAAGGTTATTAAGGTGGGCCCTAATCCAGTATGACTGGTGTCCTTATGAAAAGGGAAAATTTGGGCAGGGCGCAGTGGCTTATGACTGTAATCCCAACACTTTGGGAGGCCAAGGTGGGCCAATTACTTGAGCCTGGGAGTTCAAGACAAGCCAGAGCAACATGGTGAAACCCCATTTAAACAAAAAATAGAAAAATTAGCCAGGTAGGGTGTAGTGCACCTGTAGTCCCAGCTGCTTGGTAGGCCGAGGCAGGAAGATCACTTGAGTCCAAAAGGTCGAGGCTGAAGTAAGTTATGATTACACCACTACACTCCAGCCTCGGTGACAGAATGAAAAAAAATTTTTTAATAATTAGAAAATTTTTAAAAGTTTGAAAAAGGAAAACTGTGGACAGAGAGACAAGCATAGAGGGAAGATGATGTGAAGACACAGGGAGAAGACGTGTGTCCTAAAGCCAACGAGAAACGCTAGGATCAATTCTTCCTTACAGCCCTCAAAAGGAACCAACCCTGCGACACCTCGATTTTGGACTTCCAGCCTCCAGAACTGTGTGGCAATACATTTTCAATGTTTAAGCCATCGTTTGTTATGGCAGCCCCAGCAAAGAAGTCAAGCAGTTTCTGGCTTCTTGTCTGCATTCAAGGCAGGAAGAAGAGCACTAACAGAGCGGAGACAACAGGATTGCTCCTTTGATTAGAGAGGCAGGAACTTTCACAGACTGCTGGCTGCTTCCATCCCTGTGATCACAGCCATGTCCTCTGGCCATGCTAACTGCATGGGAGTCTGAAGACCAAGCGTGTGTCTTCTACTGGGGAAGGCGTGAGCTTGGCCAGCCCTCAGAGTCTCCCCTACTCATCACGTGGGCTGATGCTCTCCCCTTGTATGCAGCCTTCTAAAAAGCACATGCTGTCATGAGCGTGTACTTTCCAGGGAGCCAGCAGCCTGCCTTTCAAGGTAGGGCTGAAGAGCATGTGCAGAGAGGCCTTCCCAGAGCAGGTCATTAGCTCCTCATAAGCTCATTCAGTCCACTAGAACTCAGGTCCCATCCTTTCTCCAGCTTAGTTCTGTCTTTCACAGAAACAAGTCAATCAGCCGATGAATCAGCATTGCTAACTTGGAATGTCAAGACATGGAAACAACAGACCCCAATGAAGCCTGGCTTCCAGGATGAAAGACAAACATTACTGACAGCCCAGTGGCTTTGAGCCTATGCCGGGATGCTACTCCCAATCTCCTGGAGCCTTTATCAGATATGCAGTTTGAAAACATTTTCGTCCATTCCGTAGAATACCTTTTCATTTTTGTAATTGTTTCCCTTGCTCTGCAGAAGCTTTTGACTTGATGTAATCCCACTTGTCTATTTTTGTTTGTGTTGCTTGTGAACTCAGCCTTTATACTCTTAGAGCCTTCAACTAATTAAATGAGGACCACCTGCCTTATAGAAGATAAACTGCTTTACTTAAAGTCTACTGATTTTAGTGTTAATCACATCTTAAAAATACCTTCACAGAAACAGCTAGACTGGTCTACAGTCTAGATGTATAGCAAGCTAGCCAAGTTGACACATAAAATTAACCCTCACAGGCACCATTTTCCACCTGAACCAGCACATATTCTTGCGTAGAGCTGTATACTCTGTTCACACCCTGCATCTTTTTCTTTTGCAGAGAAAAAAACAAAAATTCCCCACTTTGCAATTACATCTGTGAATGAGAAGCTCCAGTTTTGTGGGAAGAGGGAAACACCTAAACTTGCCAGAATCATCACCAGAGACACCTGCCGGCTGACGAGGACAGCTTTCTTGGAGCCGACAGATGATGCAGGGAAACAAGAAGTGCACAGACGGGTTCAGTGACTCCTCCAGCATCGGCAGCGTGTTGGATGATGCAGACAGGGAAGTGAGCAGCCTCACAGACCGGGCATTCCGGAGCTTGTGCATCTCAGAGGATACATCCTTCCATGACTCCTATCTGGCCGTGTCCCCAGATACCACCCGACAGGTGTTTGGGACTTTTCACCAGAGAACAGTGAGCCACACCCAGAGGAAAAGTGGCATTTGGAGCCAGTTACCATCACAGGGCACGGAACATTCAGGCTGGGCAGCCACCTTCCGACAGCTACCCAAGTACGTTCAGGGAGAGGAAAAGTACCCCAAAACCAGCCCCCCACCAACGCCAGTCCAGAGGAGACTGGAGGTGCCAGTTTCCGGCCTAAGGAGCAGCAACAAGCCGGTCTCCAAAGTATCAACACTAATTAAATCTTTCGACAGGACCGAGAGCCAACGTTGTGAGAGCAGGCCCACTACCAGCAAGCCTCCGGCTCTGAAAAATCCCCCCAAATTCGCTCCTCTTCCAGAAAGCAGTGTCAACTTCTGCTTTGATTCTGCATTTCTGACAGTCAGGAGGGTGCCCGCTGAAGTTTCCAACACCCATCAGAACAGCCACCAGCCAGGCAGGAAGCACGGAGAACAGGAGTCCTCCAAGAACCCAGAAATGGCCTGTCACAGCTCCAGCAGCTTCCTCCCGGCAGCCGACGACACGGCCACCTCATCTGAGTCAAAATTCCCCTCTCCACACCACAAGCCAGCCACGGGTGAGCCTGGGAGAGGCAAAGGCACCTTTCTGCACAGTGAAAATAGTGCTTTTGAGTCATGGAATGCCCACCAACCAAAGCTGCTGGAGAGAAAGGACGTGGCTGGAACCGTCCCAGAAAGCAAAGCTCCCAAGCACTATGGGGACACGACCTTGCTAAGTGAACCCCGTCCTCCTGAGTGCACAGTCTCTCCCTGCCAGGTTCAGGCCTGCCGCAGTCAGGAAGAGAACAGACTCACAGCAGGGGCTCTGTCCACATCCGTACCCTGGGGGTGCAGGGATCCAGGATCCCAGGTATTTGCTGTGGAAGGAAAAGCTCCCAGCTTACAGCCTGATTCTCAAGAGAAGCCAGCCCAGCCCCCATGGAGGAAGCCAAAGACTGGCAAAAAAGGGAAAGAAAGTCTACAAGATACCTCGGAAGAAAAGACACAGACCAAAAGGAGAGGCCCACCTTTGTATACAAAACACAACCCCCAGGGACAGTTTCCAGAAAATGATGCTCTTGACCTGCCTGTGGAACCCAATGAACATTATGATCCCCCCTTTAATATCAGTAAGCTCCTGACCCCCATCATACCCAGCAAGCACACCCTGGATTCAGCAGAGAGCCAGCTGGCAGAGCAAACCCCATCACCCCCGGGACAGCTAAACGGATACCAAGAGAAGGAGCCCAGTGAATGTCAGTCTCGAGACAGCTACAAGTCCAAAGCCCCTAGCCTGCTGTTTAACCTCAAGGACGTGCGGAAGCGTGTTAAGAGCACATACAGTTCCTCACCTCTCTTGAAAGGGCTTGATGAGAAAACTAGAGGTAAGGTTGATGGAAAGCAAGAACCTGTGAGCAACGGTGTCATCCTATCCAATGGGCTTGAGGAAAGCCCTCCAAACGAGCTTTCTAAGGAGAGACCTGCTGATGACCCCACTGCATCACACATCAATCCCCAGAAGGTCCCTACAGCTGACCCCAGTGAGCCCTCTGCAGACTGCTATCTAACTCTTAGCGCAGCTTCGACTATCACCAAAGTTCCCTTCTATGTTAACGGGGAGGCTGCTGAGAGGAGCAGTTATGAGAATGACGAGGTGGAAGGCGAGTTGGAGATGGGTCCTGCCAGATCCGGCTGGTGTCCAGACTCCAGGGAACACCGCCCCAGGAAACACCTCTCCCTCAGGCTTTGCAGTAGGGATCCTGAGCCTGGAAGGGCTACAGAGAAAACGAAGACTCACCAGCTAGAGAATGGGCTCTCCAGATCTGTGTCCCAAGAGACAGAACCTGAGAGGGAGGCAGGACTTCAGAACACACACTTGAACCAGAAATTATCCCCAGGGCCCCTCTCTCCTGAGGAGGAAGATGTGTTTTACAGTGACAGCCAATCCGATTTTATGCCAAGCCTCAAGGGTAAGGCCAAATTCAGCACCAGCTCTTCAGATCAATCCTTTGCCTCATTTGATGATCAGCAGAAGACGTGGTTTACTGAGAACCAGCGGGAAGACAGGAGGAAGGATGTGAGTGCAGGTGACAGTCAGAAGGATGAGAAGGAGAACGTGGTGGGGAAGGATGAGCCGCAGTACTGCGCCTTAAGCAATGGGCACGCACACCTGGAAGACCGCAGCCAGGGGGAAGCATTGCAAAGAGAAGGGGAAAGTGTGCCTGGAGGAAGAACCAGGAAGGCATCGGCAGAGGAAGCTAATTTCAGAGGCTCTCGGATTGGGGAAAATAAGAGTACGACCTTTTCACAGGCCAAAGACCTTACTCCCTCACCATCTTCTGCTTCAAACAGGCACATACTGTTTACCATTAAAGACAACACCCTCAGAGCCACCCCTGTAATTAAACCTATCATGCTGCCTCTCCTGAGGACCATGTCCTCGGAGGACTCCCTCAGCAGTGGCCACAAAGAGGAGGAATTGCCAAGGCCAGAATGGGGTGAGGATCCTGGTTTCTGTGCCCCCGAAAACCAGGACATTCTTGGTACATCGACACCCACTAACACACTGAGCACACGTGTGAAGTGCATGGCCAACGAGGTCATGGAGGACCCCAGGCAGGGGTCCAGCATGGCCAGGATGGAGGCCTCTCAGCCAGCCCCAAAGGGAAATTTCCCATCTGTGCCTCTGGTGGGAGAGGGGGACAGGGTGAAGCCACCACCAGATGCTGAACATGGCCTCATGGCAAGCAATTGCAAGAGCAGCTCTGCAGACTCAGGGAAGCCAGCGGACCCACGGCACATTCCCACCATCACTTTACCCGAGGGCGACATAGAAGACCAGTCACCCCCATGGCAGCCTGAAACCTGTTGGGAAGAGCAGACCCCAGGTTTAAAGAGTCACTTTTTGTCCACACCCAGAGCAGGGCCCCCTGGCAGAAGACTGGTCCCCGGTGAAATGGCAAATTCCCCTAACCCCAGCTCCCCGGGGGAGAGCAGTGCCTGCTCCCCTGCTGCCAGCAGCATGTGGGAGGAGGCTTCCCAGGCCCCTGGAGGACAAGAGCTGCTGCCCGAGGAGCCTCCTCAAGCCAGCCCCTGGGCCAGCTCCAGTCCTGCCAGGGTCACCAAGAGGGAGGACCTGACCCACGCCCTCGTGTGGGAGGGTGGCTCCGACCCCCTACTTGAGCTGTCGGCAGAAGACCTCCGAACCCTCTCTCCAAGAGGTTCATTGTTGGATGTGGCTACCAGCCCAGCAGGCACCCCTGGGAGACTTGAGCTTCCTGCACAGCTAGAGAGGGCAGCAAGCAAGCCACCTGCAGTCCCACCCAAAACAGAGAAAGCCCTGCGGCGGGCGAAGAAGCTGGCAAGTAAGAGGAGGAAGACCGACCAGGCTCAGGAGAAGCACGGCGAGTCACAAGAGGGAAAACCCTGCCCAGAGGACTTGGAGCAGACACAGCAAAGGCCACTGTGCCCCAGAGAGAGGCTCCGACACAGTTTCCCTGTGGTCCGTTCCCTGCCCCCTCCCGTGCACCGCCACTCCGTGTCCGGCTTCTCGGAGCCTGTTGGGAGGCAGCCCGGAGGCCCCCAGTCCCTCACACCCCTGCCTGCCTACCCCGCCACCCAGAAGGTCCTCCAGGATCCGCAGTCCGGGGAGTACTTTGTCTTCGACTTGCCACTCCAGGTGAAAATCAAGACCTTCTATGACCCAGAGACAGGCAAGTATGTCAAGGTCTCCATCCCGTCCTCCGAGGGGGCCTCCCCAGAGCCGACCCCACCAGATGCCCTGGCCGCTCCCTATGTGCTGTACCCCGGCTTCCAGCCAGTGCCTGTGACGGCCTTGATGCCACTGCGCTGCTCCTCTCAGCTCTCCGCACCCACCTTCCTCAGGCAAGGCCCTCGTGCCTCCACGGCCCGTGCCAGGCCCCAGAGTGTCCACGAGTCTGGACTACAGCTGGCCTCAGGGCCTCATGGTGACTGCACCCCGCACTCTGCAGGCCAGCGCCCCCATGGGCCTCCCCAGAGCCCAGAAGAGGAGGGTGCAGAAGCTCCAGGCCTGGGCATCATCTCCACCGACGACCTAGAGGACTTTGCCACAGAAGGCATTTCTTGAGTTACCGCAGGCTGAGCCCCACCCCCAGATGAACCCAGAGGAGCTTACTTCCCCCTATCCCAAAACAAGCAACACACACACACACACACATGCAGACACATGCACACGCACATACATACACACAAACACACACACACACACACACACACACATGATCGTCAACACATGGCCTTTTTAGATCCGTAAAATCCAGAAGGCAGTAGGGATCCCAAGACAACCTCACCCGAAGGGCTCCCTGTCTCTCCTCTGATGGAGGGGTGCTGCTTGCTTGGCCCAGTCCCCTCCATGCCAGTTCCCAGGTGCACTCTACTCCAGCCCTTCTCCATCCCTTCCTTCCTCCCTCTCCTGGCCTGCCCTGCTCTTCCCTGGCCCTGCCAACCAGGTGGGTGTGGTAAGGGCACCACCTGGTCCCAAGGGTCTCTCTGCACCTGCACCCACCCACTCACTTGTAGGCTCCTTGATGAGCAAACCCGTGAGGCCCCCAGCTCAGACTCAGCAGCCATTTCAGGTCACCTCAGGCAAACTGGCTAAGGACCAGCGCAGGGCAATTTTGCAGAAATGATCATTTGCATAGAATGGGTTTCCTTCACAGGGAGAAACTTGCCTCTGAAAGCTATTTTCTGATCAAGAAAAGGCCCACTTTTTAAAAAGTGAAACAAGTTTGCAGATACGGTTGTGTCCCTGGACTCCTGTCTTCCTTCTGTGGGCAGTGGGGGTCAGGACTGACAGAGCCACCTCCCTGTCTACCACAGTCTGGTGTCCCACCTTGTCCCTCCAACACCTGTCCATGCCTTTGCAGGGCCAGGCCCTCCAGTAGGTCCTGGCTGCCCCAATTTAGTGACCAGTACCTGTGCCCTCCACTTAAAAAGAAAGTGTGTTCACCCCCTCACCCCCTGTCGGTTCCTGACCTTTGGGGATTTGGAGTGAAGTGTCGGGATTCACTCAAGAGTTTGAGTTTTACCTAACGAAACAGGTCCACTGGCCCAGCACAGTAAAGCCAAAATCCACACTGAGGTTTGCAGTGAGAGAAAGGCAGGTGTTTATTTGCAGGGCACCAAGCAAGGAGAATCAGGTAGCTCACGCTTAAAACCTGACCTCCCCCGTGGCTTGCAAGCATGAATTTTTTAATGGCAAGGGAAATTTTCAGGAAAGCCGAAGTAGATGAAATTGTAAATCAACGCATGGAGGGTACACCTTGGTTTGGCGTAAAAAGGCAGGATATCTTGAACCAGGGACTTATGGGTCATAGGGTGGAATCAAACATTTTCTGAATTGCAATTGGTTAAGGAAGAGAAGCTTTGTTTTAAAATTTGGGTTAGCAGAAAGGAATGTTAGCTCTAGCTTGTGGGTGGGACTTCCCCCAAGTCCCCCAGGAAGAAATTTAGAACAAAGAGCCGTTCTCAGAGTTCAGTCCTCAGCTCCCTCTTCTCTGAGGTCTCTGTGCTAGTGGATCCGTTTGGTGGGGGTCTAGGTTTCTGAAAAACATCTCAGAGTCACGAGTTCAGGTGTTCTCTTTAATTTCCAGAGGGAACCAAACACCCCAGGACTCTGGCTTCCTTCGCTGTTGTTTTAGGTTACTATTACCTTCCTGCTTATCAAGTTGCTCTTTTGCTTCTCAGGGCTAGCTAGGTGCCTGGAATTTCCCTTGAAAGAAGCCAAGATTTTCGTGTATTTCCATGGTTGGGGAGGGGTCCTTGCTCGATCTTAAGAGCAAGTGCCCTCTGGCAGGCAGCCAGCTAGGAAGCAAAACCAGCACCCAGGGTCCTGATAGGTTTCCACACCATGGCTTCTACAGAAGCCTCTTAATGCTTGTTCTACTGGAAACACAGGGGCAAAACGTGCTTCCCTCTTTGTTTAGAAACCTCAGCAGCTGCCAGGACTGTGCTGCCCAGGGCGCAGGGGACCATGCAAGATGCATCGTCCTTGTCCTGTTGGCAAAGGCACCGTTTCCACACTGGAAGGATGAGGAGGCATTCAGTAAACCAAGTCCCAGACTCACACAAATACAGGGGCTTTGAGCACAGTTCAGGTCATGATTTGGATTCGAGATTTTATATCTTTTTGTTTTCCCAACAAGTGCAGCCATACCTGATTTTCATTGTGAAAATACCACACAATGCCCCCTCCTTTCCCCCCAGCCAATGCCATTCAATTTGGCCACACCTGTTGCCAGCCAGGCAACCAGCCAGGAGTGCAGGCAGACCACTATCCCAAAATCTGGTTCACATGAGTCACTCACTGGGTGCAAGAGACAAGAACAAAGTTGCATTTTGACCCTGGCTCCAAATCACCTCAAGCATCCTCTCCACTTTGTTTTCATCTCACTAAAACATGAGAAGGAATAACTCATTTTGCAATTCTCAGGACCCGAGGAAAAGAATTATCTAACAAAGGAAGAGTCCCTCCATTCAATAAGAACCACACTTATAGTAACTATGTCCCCACAGGAGAAAATATTACTTTGGGGAACTCATTTTGGGGAAGCAATCTTCTTCCTTAGAACCGATATTGGCAAGACTGTGGGTAGAACTGAACACATAAAGACTTGCTCCCAGCAAGTCAGCTAGAAGGACACCTCACTCCCTTACAGCAATGGGCCTGTGTTCCTGAAGCGGATAATGCCTCCAGAGAACACAAGCAGAGAGTCTCCATCCAGTGAAGCCTAACTCACTAGCCAGTGATGTTTTCCTCTTTCCATTTGCTTCTGAGGGAGGTCATGTATGCCTCCTTCCTTCCTCACTCCCTCCTTCTCTTTCTCCCTTCTTTGTTTCCCTCCCTCTCCCCTTCTCTCTCTTCCTTTCTTCTTTCCTCCCTCCTTTTTACAAACATTTGCACTGTGCCAGGCACTTTGATGGGTGCTGATGGTACCATGACAATAAGATCTGGTCTCTGCATTCAAGGAGTTAAAATCTAACAGAGAAGAAAGACAATTACAATCCCACATGTTAAGTAATTTAATAGATTGCTCTGAGGAACACCTAACTTGCTCTGGCTCCAGGAGTTGGCACCTGAGCCAAGCCAAGAAACACAAAGCTGTCCATTAATTTATGAAAAAATTCAGAATATCCCCAGCTTTAATCTATCAAAGATGACATTGATTAAATACTAATAGATTTGTCTTGCCATGTCAAAGTGTATTAATTTAGCTAATTGTTCATCAGCATTTCTAATCAGCACAAAAGCTGAACAAGTGTGGCCTCACAGGATAGACCTTGGTTGATATGTCCTTCAGCTTCTGAATTGATATTTCACTCACAGGGGTTGCCCAGCAAAACCACTATTTCTGCCATTGTGTTTAGTAGGACAGTGGTGAGATTTATGAGAACATGTTGTTTGTGAAAATTACCGATGTTGTCTGCATCTTCTGTGTAGTGCCCTGGCCCTTTTCTATGAGTATGACCCCTCTAAATGTCTCCTGGGGAGAGGACATGGAGGTGGAGCACCTCCAGGGAACAGTTGAAGGTCCCAGGCTATTCAGCTAAACATGACCAAGGGCTCACATCATCAAGCATGTACCATGCACTGGCCCATGAGTGGGGAGCTTGAGCCTGGACTCGGTCCTCCCAGCAAACCCATGAGAGATGCCCTCATTAGCCACATTTTACTGTAAAGGAAACAAAGGTACCAGGATGGGATTTAACTGCCCATGGTCACAGAGCCACTAAGTGAGGGGCCACACCAGGGACTTGGGCCCCTCTTACTTCTAAGTGGACTTTTCAATGCTCAGCCAGTAAGTGTGGTCCCTGGAGCAGCAGCCTCCACATCACCAGGGGCTTGTGAGAAGTCCAGAATCCCTATCTCCATCTTCACAAGCTTCCCTGGGTGGCTGATCCATTTGTGCATTGAATTCTACATGCTGTCAGCCACTGCTTAGCCTGGATAAATTTTAGGGAGGTGCATTGGATGTCTTCATGTCTCCACAGCAGATGTCTTGTGCAAAGAAAGAGAGTAGCACATCTAGGTGGGGGAGTTGCAGGGAGCTGATTGACACTCAATGTGAAGAAGGCATCTCTGAGGACGAGCATCATATTTTTTTTTTTTTTTTTTTTTTTTAGACAGAGTCTCGCTCTGTTGCCCAGGCTGGAGTACAGTGGCATGATTTCAGCTCACTGCAACCTCCGCCTCCTGGATTCAAGCAATTATCCTGCCTCAGCTTCCTGAGTAGTTGAGATTACAGGTGCACACTACCGCACCTGGCTAATTTTTGTATTTTTAGAAGTGATGAGGTTTTGCCATATTGCCAAGCTGGTCTTGAACTCCTGACTCAAGTGATCCACCCACATTGGCTGCCCTAAGTACTGGGATTACAAGCATGAGCCACCACATCCAGCCACTAGCATCGTCTTGATATTACGTCAACCACTAGGGATAACTGAGCTCCCTACCAATGGAAATGTACAATGGAAGCTGATGACCCCTTTCCTAAGACAAGGATGGATTCAGATATCAGAAGAGACCTAACTATCTTTTGGGACCCCAGGCTACTTTTGGGGCTCCAGTATGCCAGTGGCAAGGATGCAAGGTCTCAACGGGAAGTGGCCATAGGCACACGATGTAAAACATTTGCATACAAAAGGGGAGCTCTGTGGCAAAACCTGAACTCTGTGTGTGTAGGAAACATTTTGGCCCAGATACACCATGAAGTTGGATACGCCTGTCTGTACAGGTCTTCCAAATCATTCAGATGTGAAGTCCAAAGTGAGTGAGCAAACTCGGAGCCACATCCCCGAGCTGTCACCACCAGAGTCTTGTTTAGGCTTCCTCAGTGTCACCTCACAGAGCCACCTGAGCAGTGGGCTCTTCACCTTCCACCAGGTGGAAGAGTGGGCTCCTCCCTTAGCTGCTGGCTCCCAGCAGAATGCTCCAGCCTACCTGGGCCTCAGAATCATCTGTGCACTTATTAACACTTGTTATTATCCCAGCCCTATTTCCAGTTCACCTCATCAGATTCTCCAAGTGTGGGAAAGAGTCACTGTAGAGGTGCAAGTTCCTGAGAGGTTCTGGTTCACCCAGTCTTACAAATGCCACTCCAGAGCACAGTTCCACACCTGGACCCCACATACTGGCCAGGCACTGCCAGGCCCAGAGTTCTGCCCAGGGGACACCCTCCTGTGGAAGGTTATGTGGAGGAAGAACCTGGGGCAAGAAGAACTCAGAGGCACTACTTTCTCCATGTGGAAGTGGTGAATGGGGAAAGGCATGACAGCCCTCGAGGGCAACCCAATGCAGCCTCCAGCCCTGCCCAGAGCCACCTGGCCTGTCTGCTTCCTGCTGCCACAACTTTCTCTCCTCCTCCAGGTGTGCCCCAAAGCTCTATCGGGGGCTACTCTTCCACAGAAGGGAGGAGGAGCATTGTTAGAAATAAAGACTTTCCTTTGAAGGAAAACTCAAACTTTCCCTCTGTAGGTTCCATAATTGAATCTGCTGATATAAACTGACAATAGACAGATTAACCAGAGAAAAGGCCTACAAATTTATTAACATGCAAGCACAGGGGAGTTGCACAAAGTATGAAACTCTAAGAAGAACCAGATGGTTGAAACTTAAATACCCCCTTCGTAGAGGAGAAGGAGTTGGGACTTGCAATTCTGAAGAAGAGTAAATGATTTTTTAGAGACGATAAATGGTCCCAAAACAGACAACACCCTAGAGCAAAGTTCCCCTGGGTCCTGGATGTAGTATCCACTCCAGTCTTCTTTCCAAGCCTTCTTTCCTGTAAGTTCATCTCTGTTTGACAGGCTAGGGAGAGGGGTCCAAGACAATTGCATTCCTTCTGAAGGAACTTCCCTTAGTCAAGAAAGCTCCTCCTTACCCTTCGGGAAAAGCAAAGAGGCAAGGGACAGAGTCGAGAGAAGGTCAGAGGGACCTTGGTTCTGGGGCTGCTTCTTCAGTTCAAAGTATTCAGCATGTCAAGGTGCGACACTTGAGGGTAACACCTTCAACTGGGTGAAGCCTGGGGCTCTGACCAACGCAAGTAGATGTCCGAGGGTGAAAGTGCTCCACTGACCACTATCTCCAAGCAGAGAGTTAACCTTCTTGTGCTCATCATTTGCCAAACTGTGGTTTAGTTTTTAAATCTTCGCACTGTCTCAGAATTTTTCTCGAGCCTCAGCTTGCTCCAGGCACTGTCACATGGATGCCGTTTCCCTGGGTCCTTGCCTGGCATCAGTCCTGCTCCTGGGTCCCAGCCCCAACTCCCATCCCTTGTGTCCATCCTTCCTGGGCTTTAGAGCCCTCCTTTAGGCCCCTTCATGAGAACATTGTCAGCACATGCCTTCCTGTCATTCATGATCATTCCTCTATTTTCCTCTGAATATGGAAACCTTTGGCTCGTGTGGCCCTCTTTCCCATTTAGAAAGGTCATATATGTGGTTGGTCTCCTTCAGCATTCCTGTGCTTTCCCAGCCCATTCCTCCTCACTGATGTAGCCTGAAAGAGTCAGCAGGCCAAGTCAATAGTTAATCGAATGGTTGGCTGCTAGCAGAGACTGCCAGCCAGTGCTGACAGAAGTGGAGACTTCGTTACTGCTTTCTTGCACTTGTAGTCCTCATGTATTTGTGTGAGGAGTGACCCCTGCACAGGGCAAGGTAATCTCAGTGCCCCTGCCCCCCATCTGTCCTGACTCACACACAATTACTACGTCTCCATGCACAGGGCAAGGTGATAGTGGGTCTCCCCATCTGTCCTGACTCACACAGAGTTACTATGTCTCTACGCACAGGGCAAGGTGATCTCAGTGGCTCTCCAATCTGTTCTGACCCACACACAGTTACCACATCTCCACTGTCCAATGTGCTAGTTTCCCAAAAGGTGGATACCTCTTGATTGAAACCTTTTGACCAATGCTCCACATCACTAGTCATTAGGGAAATGCAAATCAAAACCACAATAAGATACCACCTCACATCCAATGGATGACTACTATCAAAAAGAAAATGGAAAATAGCAAGTGTTGGCAAGGGTGTAGAGAAATTGTACACTGCCTGGTGGTCCAAGCCATAGTCCTGGTTGCCATACCCCCTGTTCCCAATCTCTTGCCCCCAATTCAGTCAGGCCCCAAACCTGTCAATTATGCCTCCAGGTATTTATCAGTCCATCATCCATCTGCACCCACCATCATCCCTCACAGGACTGGCATCTCTTCACTGCTCCCACTTCTATTATGACCTCCCTCCCAACTGCTCCCACAGGGTAGCCTGAGGTCCTGATTAATGCACCTTCCTGATCCAGGAAGTACCAAAATGTTCCTGCTCACCTCAGGATAGAGCCGGGCTCCAGGGCACAGCGTGCAAAGTCATCATGCATTGGAGTCCCATCTTCTTCAGCCTCATCACCTGCCTGTCCCTAGAGCTTCTTTACACCTCAGCTTCCCTGAGCTTCTCCAAGATGACCAAACAGACTATTTCTAGCCCTTTCCGCATGCCCTTTCTTCTGTGGCTGTGTTAAAACCCCCCTGCCTCAGAAGGTGAGAAACTTTGACCCCCTCCCTCAAAGGTGGGAAAACACCATGCCACTTCCGCTGGTCTTCTGGGATACACACTCCTGAAGTCCCAGTGGCCACAGAGACAGTCTGTATATCCTAGGTCACTCCACCATAAGGAAAGCCTTATCAGCCCGTATGGAAAGATGGTCTGGAGGTGCCCTGGGACCACATATATGAGAGGGTGTACTAGGCAGGTTTTGTGTGTGTGTGTGTTTGCTTTGGGGTTTGTTTTGTTTGTTTGTTTGTTTGTTTGTTTGAGAAGGAGTCTCACTCTGTTGCCCAGACTGGAGTGCAGTGGCACAATCTCGGCTTATTGCAACCTCCACCTCCTGGGTTCAAGTGATTCTCCTGCCTGAGCCTCCCAAGTAGCTGGGACTACAGGCAGGAGCCACAATGACCAGCTAAGTTTTGTATCTTTAGTAGAGACAGGGTTTCACCATGTTGGCCAAGCTGGTCTCTAACTCCTGATCTCAAGTGATCCGCCCGCTTCACCCTCCCAAAATGCTGGGATTACAGGTGTGATCATTGCTATAAAGAAATACCTGGGACTGGGTCATTTATAAAGAAAAGAGGTTTAATTGGCTCACAGTTCTGCAGGCTGTACAGGAAGCATAGTATATCTACTTCTGGGCAGCGGGGTGGGGGATCTCAGGAAGCTTCCAATCATGGCAGAAAGCTAGGCATGGGCAGGCACATCACATGGCAAAGGCAGAAGCAAGAGAGAGAGTGGAGGGGGAGATGCCACACACATTTAAGTGGCAAGATCTCACAAGACCTCACTATCATGAAGACAACACCAAGCCATGAGGGATCTGCCCCCATGACCCAAACACTTCCCACTAGGCCCCATCTCCACCACTGAGGATTACAATTCAATATGAGATTTGGGTGGGGACACATATTCAAACCATATCAGAAGGAGAGGTGGCCAGCCAGTTTGGCATGCTCATCCACACTGTTTCAGCTCCATCCATGGGCTGACAGAGACCAGGTTCCTGACTCGCAAAGCTGTGAAAGGCAATGAAGATTGTTGTTATTTTAAGCCACTAGGTTTTGGAGTGCTTTATAACACAGCAACAGATAACCAGAGCCCTCTCTTTCTCCCAGTCTCCTTTCCCTCTCTACCCTCACACAATCCCTGAAACCTCACACTCTTCCCTGTGGGTCCTGACCTACAGCCTTCTCTTGTCTACTTCCTGTGGGTCCTGACCTGCAGCCTTCTCTTGTCCATTTCCTGTAAGTCCTGACCTACAACCTTCTCTTGACTACTTCCTGTGGGTCCTCACCTACAGCATTCTCTTGACTACTTCCTGTGGGTCCTGACCTACATACAGCCTTCTCTTGACTACTTCCCTTGGGTCCTGACCTACATACAGCCTTCTCTTGACCTCTTCCTGTGGGTCCTGACCTACCTACAGCCTTCTCTTGACTACTTCCTGTGGGTCCTGACCTACAGCCTTCTCTTGTTCACTTCTTGTAGGTTCTAACGCACAGCCTTCTCTTGTCTGTTCCCTGTGGATTCTAATCTACAGCCTTCTTTTGCCTAAATTCTATGGATCCTAATCTTACACTTTCTCCTATTTACTTCCTAAGGATCCTAACTTTATAGCCCTCTCTTTTCTACCTCCTGTGGATCCTAACCCTACAGCTTCCTTTTGTGAAATTTCTGCACATCCTAACCTTACAGTCTTTAATGTCTTATTTCTACAGATCCTAATCTTACAGCCCTCTCCTGCCTAATTCTTACAGATCCCAACCTTATAACCTTCTCTTGTCTAATTCCTCCAGAGTTTAACCTTGCAGTCTTTTCTAATTTCTAGAGACCCAAAACAGATAACCTTCTCTTGTATATCTATTATGTACCTTCAAATACCCTAATTAGATACTATGTCCCTCTAGGAGGCTGTCCCTGATGCTCTAACTCCTAATCACACACCTCACTTTCTTAGTCCACCAGCACTGTGTACTCCTCCCATCATTGGACATATTGTCATTGCCTATTTAACTGTTTGTCTTCCTAACCCAGGCAATGGTCAGTTTTGGAGGGAGAAATCTTGCCTATCCACATCATGTTGTATCCCCAGAGGCTAACGCAGTGCCAGGTACAAGGCAGGCAACTAGTAAACATCTTTTAACTCTTATGTTGAGTTCTTATTTTCTTATTTTAAATTGTTGGGTTGAAACCAGTAAAACAAATTTTTTGGAAGAGCAACCAATGCCATGTTGACCGTGTTTCTTCACTTTTCCCAACTAGCTGTTGGACACCATGTAGTTGAGCTCCAGTTCCAAGTCACGGTGAGTGCTTTCCCCCCAACCCCCATGTGGTGGCTAGACTGAACCCCACAGATGGGATCTCAGGTATCCAAGAACAGGGGTCCTGCAATGTAACACTTACGTACGTAAGTACTTACATCTAACTAATGTTCTTTGATGAGAAATCTCATGCCTGCCAACAAAAGGAGGCCAAAAGGCTTGCCCAGCACTCACAACAACATCCAAAGCTCAAATTAGAACTGAAGTATTATTTGGTTTTGTAATGACGAGGACATTAGGCAAATTGTATTAAGTGAAAGTGGTGGATATGCCTGAATTCTGTGTTTATTACCACAGGGATAATTCAGCTGCAGACTACAGTCTTCATTGTGTTTGTTTACCAAGTGGGAAGGCCAAGTTAGTACAGATGTGCTTTTAACTTTTAAGTCACCTAAGAAAGAACAGGGGTGCTATTCTTCAGGACTAGGAGGGTAAATTAAGATAGTTATTTTATTTCTCTTCTCATTTCCCCTCAATCCAATGAATCTGTCTAATTTTAGTTTCATAGATGGAGAAATAAATATTATCACAGGAAAAAATGGCTCCAAAAGGCAAATAGCATCACTACCCAAAACATACACACATCCATGTTTAAATCTGTGGGTAGAATTTAAACATTATGAAGCACAGAGGAGCTTTCAAAACTTCTAGAGCATCCAAAGGATGCTTTACATGTTCATATCTCCATCAATTTTTCTATGAGTTTTTGAAACAGGTGGCTTTAAAGGTCAAATCAGGTGGCTTTTAGGAAGTCAAATTAGCCACTAAGAGTTTTTAATGTCCAAGAAAATTCCAACAGCTTCCTTTGAGCATTCTTGAGGCTCCAAAAACTTTAAACCAGCTGACCCAGCTAAATGAATTTGTTGAAGGAACTCAGACCACTCTGTGTTCCTACAGCATATTATCTTTGCTGACGGGGATGGCCCACCCAGCCCTAGGAAAGAACTTTGCCTCTCACACTCTGCAAGGGTCAGGGGTGGGGCAGAAGCCACCAGAAGCAAAGAAGGTAGGAAGAAATTCCCTCCCAAAAATGCCCACATCATATTAGAATCTAGTCTCAGTTTTCTCAGGCTGTTGGCAGAAGATGCTAAAGGCTATGGTTTGATTATGGTCCCCAAAGTCCACGTGTTGGCAACTTAATACCCAATGTGACTATGTTGAAAGGTGGAACCTTCAGGAAGTGATTAGGTCATGAGGGCTCCACCCTCATGAATGGATTAATATTGTTACCTCAGGAGTGGGTTCCTGATGAAAGGATGAGTGTGACCCCCTTTCCTTTCTCACACACATGCCCCCTGAGCCAGGTGATGCTTTCTGCCATGCTATGATGCTGCAAGAAGGCCCTCACCAGATGCAGCCCCTTGATCTTGAACTTCCTAGCCTCCAGAATTATGAGCCAAATAAACTCTATTGTTTACAAATTATCTAGTCTGTGGTATTTTGTTACAGCAGCACAAAATGGACTAAGAAGCTAAGGGTAAGGGTTTCTCTAAGCAAAGCTAAGCCCTATGTTGATGGCTGTAGAGAGGATTTACTAGGTGTGAGTCGTTCCTCTCTGCCACTTAGACAGGGACTCCAGCAACCCAGGTGAGATGTGTCCTTTCAAGGTATCATCATCAGTAGACCCATCAAAATGGGTCACTCTGATTTACACCAAAAGCCTTTTCAACTTTTAATGGAAATTTTATATCAAAAGGAATATGAATAATTTTATCATACTCTATGAATAAGCTCTTAGCTGAATTTACCAGTCACTAAAATTAACCACCATAACTAACTGAAGTATATATCATGAAGGCATGTATCTTCTGTCTTCCCTTTCTTCTGCATGAAAAAACTAAACAATTTTTAGATTTTGGGCAATAGGCAGCATAGGACTGGAATCCTGAAGACAGGGCACAAGCACAGGGTGAGCTCTAGGATTTTACCACCTTACTATCTGAAGGAAATTTTCAGGCTGCAATGCAGGGAGGGGAAACCCAAGAAGAGCCTAGTGGTTTGTCTTTGTAGACACAGAGATCAGAGTTTTAAGAGACCCAAAAAGCCAGAATCTGCAGGGCAGAATACTGGGGAGAAGGAAGCGTCACCAAAGGAAAGCTTTGGAAATGAGCAGAGGGGTCTCCTAAAGTCTTGGGCTGAGTAATGGTACACATATATGTGAGAAGAAACTGCTAGGAAATGAACTACCAGTAATGCATACACAAAATAATCCCCAGAGCTCATACAAAGCTGGGAAGAGTTCACGTCCCACGCATCAGAATGGAAATACCTCACAAGACACAGATCATTGGCTAGAATCTTCAGAAGGGTGTCACTTTGGAGTAAAGCTAAATAAGTCTTAGAATAAAGGCTCACTGGCTCTACCTTTTAGAAAGCTTGAAAGCAAACCTGAAATCTACAGCATCCTATAGCGTAGCCACTAGCCAAATATGGCTGTTTTAAATTAAATGAAATTCAAAGTTTAGTTACTCAGTTGTACTAGCTAAACAGAAAGTGTTCACAAGACGCATGTGAGTAGTGGCTATCCTTCTGGACAGATTATAGAATATTTATCAAAATAAGTTCTAAAGGACCCAACTAATTTCGAGTAACTTAGTTGTTCACCATACAAAATATGACTCCATTTAGAAGAATACAACAAAATCCAGCAATTTTCAGTAGCCAATCAAGTATTACCAGGCATGCAAAAAGCAGAAAAATACAACTCATAATCAGGTAAAAGAATTCACTCAATAGAAACATACCCTAAATGAAAGAAATAATGAGCAACCAGAGAAGGGCATTCAAACAGCTATAATAAACATGTTCTATGCATCCCAGAATGTAGAGGAAAACATGAGCATGATAAGGAGACAAATGTAAGATATAAAAAATAATCCAAATGTAACTTCTGGAGATAAATATTACAATATCTGAAATGAAGAATATACTGGATCAAGTTAACAGCAGATTAGACAATTAGAAGAAAATGCCAGTGAACTAGAAGATATAGCAAGAGAAACTATATAAAATGAGACACATAGAAAAGGACTTTTAAAAAGTTAATAGTATTAATGGCTTGTGGGACAATATCAATGGGTTTAATATACACGTAATTGGAATCAAAGTGAGGAAGAAAGAGATAAGGAAAAAAATTCAAGAAATAATGGTTGATTTTTTCCAGATTTGGTGATATAGTTTGGATGTCCCCTCCAAATCTCATGTTAAATTGTAATCCCCAGTGTTGGAAGTGAGGCCTGCTGGGAGGTGATTGGATCATGGGCCGGATCCCTCATGGCTTCGTGCCATCCTCACAGTAGAGTGAGTGAGTGAGTACTCATGAGATCTGGTCATTTAAGTTTGTAACACCTTTCCTTCCCTACTCGTTCTTGCTCCTGCTCTCGCCATGTGATGTGCCTGCTTACCTTTTGCTTTCCACCATAATTGTAAGCTTCCTTAGTCCTCCCCCAGAAGCCCTGCAGACACTGGTGCCATTCTTCCTTTACAGCATGCAGGACTGTGAGCCAAATAAACTTCTTTTCTTTATAAATTACCTAGTCTTAGGTATTTCTTTATAGTGATGTAAGAATGGTATAACACAAATTTGGTAATAAATATATACCCAGAAATCCAAGAAGTTCAACAAATGCTATGCAGAATAAATCTGAAGACAATCATGCTAACCAGTGATTAAGAGAAAAATTTTAAAGCGGCTCTAGGAAAAGAAGACATAGTACATTCAAAAGATCAAAGATAAGAATCACAGCACACCTATCACCAGAATCTATGCAAGTAAGAAGACAGTGTGGCAACATCTTTAAAGTATTAAAAGAAATACTCTGTCAATGTATAATTGTTTGGCCAGCAAAAATGTCATCCAAAAATAAAGATTAAATAAAATCAGACAAAAAATTCTAGGACAACTTATCTCTGGAATATATGTACCTCAAGAAATATAAAAGTAAGTTATTTAGGCAGAAGGAAAATGATATCTGATGGCAAGCTGAGAATCTGAATATACACTAGAGATAAAGATAATTGTTTAAAGCAAAAATAATGTCAATGCATGTGGATTTATGTAAACAGAAGCAAAATATACGTCAACAATAGCACAAGGGATAAAAGGAGGTAGACAAAAATATTGCTGTAAGGTTTTATAAGATTATTTTAAATTAAGGATTAAATTGTAAATTCTACAGCAACTACAAAAAAAAAAAAAAAAAAACATGAGATTAAACCAACAGTGAAGTGAAATGAAATTATAGAAAATAATGTTTCCAAAAGAAGATAGGGAAAGACAGAAAAAAGAAACAAAGAGGATATGAGACAAATATCAAGATGGTAGATTTAAATCCAAAATAGATAACGATATTAAATATAAATGAGAGACAGAGATGGTCAGATTGGATTGAAAAAGAAAAACCCAATTATAACCTGTCAATAGACATTCAAATTCAATGTAAAGTCACAAACAGTTTTAAAAGTAAAAGCATAGAAAAAGACATATTGTGCTAACACTAATAAAAATAAAACTAACTTGCCTACATCAGAATTGAACAAACAGGCTTCAGAGAAACAAATATTACAAAGAGTGAAGGTGATAATAGAGTTATAGTGGTCCTAAGTAAAAACAAAGCTTCAAAATACATGAGGCAAAAACTTATAAACTGACAAGGATAAATTTTAAAAATTGTAGTCAAAGTGTATTAGTCCATTCTTGCACTGCTATAAAGAAATACCTGAAGGCTGGGCGCAGTGGCTCATACCTGTAATCCCAACACTTTGAGAGGCCGAGGCAGTCAGATAACTTGAGGCCAGGAGTTCAAGACCAGCCTGGGCAACATGGCCAAACTCCATTTCTACTTAAAAAAAAAAAAAAATGCAAACATTAGCTGGGTGTGGTGGCATGTGCCTGTAATCCCAGCTACTCAGGAGGCTGAGGCACAAGAATCGCTTGAACCCAGGAGGCAGAGGTTGCAGTGCACCAAGATCATGCCACTGCGCTCCAACCTGGATGACAAAGTGAGACTCCGTCTCAAAAAAACAGAAAAAAAAAGATATACCTGAGACTGGGTAATTTATTTTTTGAAAAAAGAGCTTCAATTGACTCATGGTTCTGCAGGCTGTACAGGAAGCATAGCAGCTTCTGCTTCTGGAGAGGCCTCAGGAAGCTTCTAGTCATAGTACAAGGCAAAGGGGAACAGATGTCTCACATGGCAGGAGAAGGAGCAATAGAAAGGTTGGGGGTAGGCACTACACACCTTTAAACAATCAGTTGTCATGAGAATTCACTCACTATCCCAAGAACAGCATCAAGGGGATAGTGGTAAACTATTCATGAGAAACTGCCCCATGATCCAATCACCTCCCACCAGGCCTCACCTGTGACACTGGAGATTACAATTCGACATAAGATTTGGTGGGAACACAGATCCCAACTCTATCACAAAGATTTCAACATCAGTCTCTTAATAATTGATACAAGTAGACAGAAAATCAGTAATGATATAGAAGACTTGAAAAACACCATTAACCAACTTGATCTTATTGACATTTATATAGCACTTCAACCAACATCATAAAAGTATTCTTTTCAAGTGCACATAGAATATTTACCAAGATAGGCCATATTCTGGGGCATAAAGCAAATCTCAATAAATTTTAAAGGGTTCAAACAATACAAAGCATGTTCTCTGACCACAAGAAAATTAAATTAGAAATCAATAGCAGAGATGGAAGGACAGAGCAAGATAGCAGAATAGAAAGCTCACTGATCATCACCCCTGCAAGGACACCAATTTAACAACTATCTACACAGAAAAAACACCTTTCTAAGGACCAAAAATCAGGTGAGCACTCATAGTACCTGGTTTTAACTTCGTATCGCTGAGATAGACACTGAAGAGACAGAAAAAACAGTCCTGAATTGCCAACACCACTCCTCCTCCACCCCTGGCAGTGGCTTGGCACAGAGAGCCTCTCTGGGCCCTGGGGGAGGAAGAACATAACAATTGTGAGGCACTGAACTTCGGGCTATTCTGTTAGAACAGAAAGGAAAACCAGACCAAACACAGCTGACATCCACCCACAGAGGGAGCATTTAAGCCAGCCCTACCCAGAGGGGAATTGCCTACTTCAGCAGTCCAAACATGAGTCCCTGCAAACCTCACTACTGAGGGCTACACTACTCTGTGTTTCCAAGTAAACTTGAAAGGCAGTCTATGCCATAAGGACTGCAACTTTTAGGTGAGGCCTGGTACTGAACCAGACCCAGAGACAGTGGACTGGGGGAGCTTGAGACATACTGAGACACCAGTACGATAAAGGGATCAATTTAGCAAGAGGATGTAACCGCTTTAAATACACATGCACCTTTTTTTTCTTTTTTTTTTTTTTTTGAGTTTTGAAAATTCTTTATTTTGTATACAAACATATCTCTCTACCTGAGATATGTTTGGCCAATATTTTCTCCCAGTTCGTGGCATGTATTTTCAGTTTTGTAGTGGTATATTTTGTAAAGCAATTTATTTTCATTTGGCTGAAGTCTAATTTATCATTTTTTTCTTTTTTTTTTTAATTATACTTTAAGTTCTAGTGTACATGTGCACAATGTGCAGGTTTGTTACATATATATACATGTGCCATATTGGTGTGCTGCACCCATTAACTCATCATTTACATTAGGTATATCTCGTAATGCTATCCCTCCCCACTATCCCCTCCCCACAATAGGACCCAGTGTGTGATGCTCCCCTTCCTGTGTCCAAGTGATCTCATTGTTCAATTCCCAACTATGAGTGAGAACATGCGGTATTTGGTTTTCTGTTCTTGCAATGGTTTGCTGAGAATGATAGTTTCCAGCTGCATCCATGTCCCTACAAAGGACACGAACTCATCCTTTTTTATGGCTGCATAGTATTCCATGGTGTATATATGCCACATTTTCTTAATCCAGTCTGTCACTGATGGACATTTGGGTTGATTCCAAGTCTTTGCTATTGTGAATAGTGCCACAATAAACATAAGTGTGCATGTGTCTTTATAGCAGCATGATTTATAATCCTTTGGGTATATCCCCAGTAATGGGATGGCTGGGTCAAATGGAATTTCTAGTTCTAGATCCTTGAGGAATTGCCACACTGTTTTCCACAATGGTTGAACCAGTTTACAGTCCCATCAACAGTGTAAAAATGTTCCTATTTCTCCACATCCTCTCCAGCACCTGTTGTTTCCTGATTTTTAAATGATTGCCATTCTAACTAGTGTGAGATGGTATCTCATTGTGGTTTTGATTTGCATTTCTCTGATGGCAAGTGATGATGAGCATTTTTTCATGTGTCTGTTGGCTGTATGAATGTCTTCTTTTGAGAAGTGTCACCTAACACAGGAGCATCAGATATATAAAGGAAGTATAATATGAGCTAAAGAGAGAGATAAGCCCAATACAATAATACATGGAGACTTCAACACCCCACTCTCAGCATTGGACGGATTTTCCAGACAGAAAATCAACAAATAAACATCAGACTTAATTTTCACTATAGACCAAATGGATCTAATAGATCCAAAAGCTACATAATACACATTCTTTTCCTCAGCACATGTATAATTCTCAATAGACCATATGTTAGGTCACAAAACAAGTCTTAGAACATTCAGAAAAATTGAAATAATATCAAGCATCTTCTCTGACCACAATGGAATAAAACTAAAAATTAATAGCAACACGAATTTTGGAAACTACACAAATTCATGGAAATTAAACATGCTCCTGAATGGCCTGTGAGTCAATGAAGAAATTAAGAAGGAACTTGAGAAATGTATTGAAACAAATGATAGTGGAACCACAACCTATCAAAACCTATAGAATACAGCAAAAACAACACTAAGAGAAAAGTTTATAGCTGTAAATGTCTCCATCAAAAAAGAGGAAAAACTTCTAATAAACAATCTAATGATGCATCTTAAAGAATTAAAAAAAAAGAGCAAACCAAACCCAAGATTAGAAGAACAGAAATAATAAAGATCAGAGCAGAAATAAATGAAACTGATATGAAAAAATATAAAACATTAATCAAACAAAAAGTTGATTTTTTTGAAAAGTTAAATGAAATTGACAAACCTTTAGCCAGGCTAACTAAGAAAAAATAAGACAAGATCCAAGTAAATAAAATCAGAAATGAAAAAGGAGACATTACAACCGATACTGCAGAAATTCAAAGGATCATTAGTGGCCACTATGAGCTCACCATATACCATATACCAATAAATTGGAAAATCTAGAATAAATGGACAAATTCCTGTATACATACAACTTACCAAGACTGAATCAGGAAGAAATCCAAAACCTGGACAGACCAATAATAAGTAATGACATCAAAGCCATAATAAAAAGTATCCCAGTAAAGACAACCCCAGGATCTGATGGCTTCACTACTGAATTCTACCAAACATTTAAAGAAATAATGTCAATCTTACTCAAACTATTCCAAAAAATAGAGGAGGGAATACTTCCAAATTTATTCTATGAGGCCAGTATTACCTTAATACCAAAACCAGATAAAGACACATCAAAAAAAGAAAACTATAGGCCCATATCTCTAATGAATATTGATGGAACAATCCTCAACAAAATACTAGCAAATCAAATTCAACAATGCATTAGAAAGATCCTTTATCATGACCAAGTGGGATTTATCTCTGGGATGCAAGGATGGTTCAACATACATAAATCAATCAATGTGATACATCATGTCAATAGAATGAAGGATAAGAACCATTTGATCATTTCAATTGATGCTGAAAAAGCATTTGATAAAATTAAACACCTTTTTATGGTAAAAATTCAAAAAATGAGCATAAATGGAACATAACTCAACATAATAAAAGCCATATGTGACAGACCCACAGCTAGTATCATACTGAATGGGGGAAAACTGAAAGCCTTTCCTCTAAGATCTAGAACACAACGAGGATGTCCACTGTCACCACTATTACTCAACACAGTACTAGAAGTCCTAGCTAGAGCAGTCAGACAAGAGAAAGATATAAAGGGCAACCAAACTGGAAATGAGGAAGTCAAATCATCCTTGTTTGTAGATGATATGGTCTTATATTTGAAAAAACCTAAAGACTTCACAAGAAAACTACTAGAACTGATAAACAGATCCACTAAAGTTGCAGGATACAAAATCAACACACAAAAATTAGTAGTATTTCTATATGTCAATAGTGAACAATGTGAAAAGGAAATTTTAAAAAATAATCCCGTTTACAATAGCCACACATAAAATTATATACCTAGGAATTAACTTAACCAAAGAAGTGAAATATCTCTATAACGAAAACTATAGAACACTGATGAGAGAAATTGAAGAGGACCCAAAAAATGGAAAAATATTCCATGTTTGTGAATTGGAAGAATCAATACTGTTAAAATATCCATACTACCCAAAGCAATGTACAGATTCAATGCAGTCCTTATCAAAATACCAATGGCATTCTTCACAGAAATAGAAAAACCTAGCCTCAAATGTACATGGAACCACAAAAGATCCATAATAGCCAAATCTATCCTAAGCAAAAAGAACAAAACTGAAGGAATCACATGACCTGACTTCAAATTATACTACAGAGCTATAGTCACCCAAACAACATGCTACTAGCATAAAAACTGACACATAGATCAAGGGAAAAGAATATAAAACCCAGAAACAAATCCACATAGCTACAGTGAACTCATTTTTAACAAAGGTGACAAGAACATACACTGGGGAAAAGACAGTCTCTTCAATAAATGGTGCTGGGAAAACTGGATATCCATATGCAAAAGAATGAAACTAGACCCCTATCATTCACTATATACAAAAATCAAATCAAAATTGATTAAACATTTAAATCTAAGACCTTAGACTATGAAACTACTACAAGAAAACGTTGGGGAAAATCTCCGGGACATTGATCTGAGCAAAAATTTCTTGAGCGCAAGCAACGAAAGCAAAAATGGACACATGAGATCACATCAAATTAAAAAGCTTCTGCACAGCAAGGAAACAATCAACAAAGTGAAGAGAAAAACCCACAGAATGGGATAAAATATTTGCAAACTACCCATATGACAAGGGATTAATAAGCAGAATATATAAAGAGCTCAAACAACGCTATAGGAAACAATCTAATAATCTGATCAAAAAATGGGCAAAAGATCTGAATAGACATTTCTCAAAAGAAGACATACAAATGGCAAACAGGCATATGAAGAGGTGCTCAACATCATTGATCATCAGAGAAATGCAAATCAAAACTACAATGATGCCGGGCGCGGTGACTCACGCCTGTCATCCTAGCACTTTGGGAGGCCGAGGTGGGTGGATCACCTGAGGTCAGGAGTTTGAGACCAGCCTGGCCAATGTGGTGAAACCCCGTCTCTACTAAAAATACAAAAATTAGTTGGGTGTGGTGGCATGTGCCTGTAGTCCCAGCTACTCGGGAGGCTGAGGTAGGAGAATTGCTTGAGCCAGGGAGGTGGGTATTGCAGTGAGTAGAGATCGTGCCATTGCATTCCAGCCTGGCCACAGAGCAAGACTTCATCTCAAAAAAAAAAAAAAAAAAAAAAAAACTATAATGGTGTATCATCTCACCCCAGGTAAAATGGCTTTTATCCAAAAGACAGGAAATAACAGATGCTGGCAAGGATGTGGAGAAAAGAAACCCATGTACACTGTTGGTGAGAATGTAAATTAGTACAACCACTATAGATAACAGTTTAAAGATACCTCATAAAACTAAAAAAAGAACTACCATATGATCCAGCAATCCCACTGCTAGGTATGTACCCAACAGAAGGAAATTAGTGTATTGAAATGATGTCTGCACTCCCACTGTTCACAATAGCCAAGATTTGGAAGCAACTTAAGTGTCCATCAACAGACAAGTGGATAAACAAAATGTGGCACCTATACACGATGGAGTAGTATTCAGCCATAAAAAGAATGAGCTCCTCTCATTTGCAAGAGCAAAAGTAAATTTTAGAACAAAGAATAAATAGAGACATTTCAGAATGATAAAGGAGCCAATTAATCAAGAAGACACAACAATCCTGAATGTGCATGTGCCTAACAATAGAGCTCTAAAGTTCAAGAAGCAAATTAAAGTCTAAATAAAACAGTATCACCTACCCATCAGATTGGAAAAATCAATTCTGACAATCCCAAGTGTTGACAAGAATAGGGAGTTATGGGAATTCTAGTAGACTGCTTGAGACAACATTAATTCATACAAACACTGTATTAGTTATCTACTGATACATCACAAAATACCAAAAATATAGTGGCTTTTAAAAAAGCCACCTTATTTCCTCATACTACCAAGGGTCAGGAATGAAAGAGTGGCTTAGCTACATATTCTGGGTTAGGGTAACTCACGAGATTGAAGCAAGATGTCAGCTGGGGCAGCATTTGTTGGGGCAGCATTTGTCTGGCCTTCCTCAGTCAAGGGGTCTGAGAGAAGGTATCCCCCAACCACCACCTCCCACTGAAGGAGATCCCTAAAGACATGCAACCGAAGCATGCCAGAGTAACATACCAATTACCCAACTCCTACTCCACGGAGGCAGCTCACAGTCAGTACCAAAGAGAAGCCCCACCTATGAGGAGCTAAGGCACAGGCTTAGAATCAGATTGTCTGGGTTCACATTTCCACTGGACTACCACTTACTCAGTGATTGGGCAGGCCACTCTGACCCTCAGTATCTTCATCTGTAAAATGAGGATCATTCTAATCCCAACCTCATACAATGGCAATGAGGATTAGGTGAGTTAATATGCCCAGGGTCTGGTACCCACTAAATGTTCATAAGTGTCAGGCACTGTCACCATCACTTTCTGGTTCCTTTGGCCACAGCCCCTCACTGCTCAGCAGAGTTTTATTGTCCAGTGATGGCCCTGAGAGCCTAGCAGGGCTGAGCCAGGGGCAGGACCCCTCCCATTCCTGGAGGCTGAGAAGGTCACTGCTCTCTGCACTTCCTCCCACAACACAAGCCTGAAAAAGTTGCAAGAAGAGCTCCAGGAGCACAGGGCCTCTCAGCACCCAGTGGAGGCTCTGGATTCTGCAGCAGCTGCAGTTGGAGTCTCACATGCACAGGGAAGGCCCAAGTTTAATAAAGGATAACACCTAGACTGAGGGACTGAAGGGGAATTGGATTCAGATGACCAAGTGAATGAGGCTTAATTGGAAAAAGTTACTCCCTCCTTCCTTGCACCAACTCCAAGAACATAATCTGGTGAAGCAATCTTGGCAGAAGTGGCTATGGCCTCTAAGGAGCATCTCTGCTTTGGGGATAGTATTCAAGGCTCAGGGCTCAGACCCTGAGCAGAGAACATCCTCATGCTGTCTGTGAGCAATGCTGGCTGTGAGATATAGGCTGGTGCTCTGCTTGAAGCTCCCAGGCAGGCCCTGAAGTGCACAGCACCTGTGTGAGAAAAGTCAGAGGGATTCGGACTCCTAGAGTTTCTGGCATGGTAAGTGTCATACCAGGCTTTGCAATGGCCACCAGCATCCCCCACCCATGAGGGCTTCCCATTCCTCACCGCCTCTCTGCCTCCTATCACCCAAGTCCATCATCCCAGCACTGCCAGGCTCCCCTCCCCTATTCCTCTTCGTTACTTTTTTCCCAGTGCTTACCACCTGCCAACATACCATGTGTCTTAGTTTGTGTTGCTACAACAGAACACCTGAGACTGGGTAATTTATAAAGAGAAGAAGTTTATTTAGCTCACAATTCTGAAGGCTGGAAAGTTTGAAATTGCACATCTGCATCTGGTGAGGGGCTTGGGCTGCTTCCACTCATGGCAGAAGGCAAAGGGGAGCCAGACTTTGCAGAGATCGCTTGGTGAAAGAGGAAGCAAGAGAGAAAGGGAGGTGCCAGGCTCTTCAACAACCAGCTCTTGTTGGAACAAACAGAGTAAGAACTCACTCATCCTGGAGGGAGAACATTGATCTCTTCATGAGGGACCTGCCCTCATGACCCAAACACCTCACATTTGGCTCCACCTTCAACTTTGGGATCAAATTTCAAAATGAGATTTGGAAGGGACAAACATCCAAGCCATAGCACCCCATAATTTAGAGTTAAATTGAGTCTACCATTTATTGTCTCTTTTCTCTCAACAAGAATACAACCCAAATAAAGGCAAGCATCTCTGTCTGTTTTGTTCTCTGCTGTATCCAAAGCACCTGGAATGTAGTAGATGCTCAGTAAACATGTGTGGAAGACAGGAAGGAGAGAGGAAGGGAACAGGGAGGGAGGACAGCAGGCAGAAAGACAGGAGTGTGGATTAGCATCAGATGGTAGACCACCGGTCACAAAACAGGGTTCAAGGCCCCTTGGAGCTCATGAAGAAACCAAGGAGCAGCTTGGCATGCCAGTCATGCCCCCACCGATACATGCCCTGAGCTAGTGAGGAAGATCACAGTCAGAGCCAGATGGGAGGGGGAAGAAAATGGACGTCACTGGGGAAACTCTCAGAACAACAAAGGAATAAGAATTTTTTCTCCCTGCTCACTGCTTGTGGATGTGTTAGGCAAGAGGGTCAGCACACTCTGTAGGCCCCAGGATGAAGCTGCCTCTGCTGCTGGACCAGCACTCCCTGGACGTGGAACACAGTGTCAGTACATAAGCCTGTGGCTAGAGCAGGTCTTCCTAGGGGCAAGGGTAGAGGGGGATCCTGGTGTCAATCATAGCAAAAGGGGTGGATCCCTAGACAGGAAGTGATCTTGAAAGGAAGGCCTGGGACAGAGAGACAGGTCAGCCTGGGTCTCAGATGTCATTTCCTGGAACCTTGACTGAGGACACAGACTGTCCTCAGTGGGGATTGCTGAGCTGCTGCCTGGAGTGGAGGTTAGAAGTGGAGCAAAAAGAGGAAGGATGCAGCCATGGTGGCCTCCAAACTGAAGGTGCAGTACCCTGTACTCTGATGGCCCTGGGTCATAGGTCTCTTTGCAGTCTACTTTCCTGTAGGATGAATGTGACAGATTGTATTTTCCAAAATGCTACAAAATTATTTCCCATCCTACATACTCTCCTGGAAATTTTTCATTCCCACAGTAAGAGATAGAGTCTATGTTTCTTCCCCTGCCTTCCCCTAGATGGGCCTCTGTGACTGCCTCCACTCATTGAGTACAGTGGAAGTGACCCTATGTGACTTCCAAGGCTGGGTCACAAAAGGTGATACAGTTTCTACCTGTTTCTCTCTTTGTAACCCAGGGTTAAGTAAAAAGTCTGAGGCCACCATGCTGTGAGGAAGCTCAACTAGCTCACATAGGCAGACCACAGGGAGAGGCCCTGAGACTACATGACAAGATGCTGGATCTCCCCTGATCTTCCACAGCCCTTGACCTTCCAACTCCAGCCATCACCCCAGGACAACCACATGAGAGGTCTGGTGCCAGAGCCACCAGCCAAACCATTCCCAAATGCCTGACCCACAGACCCAAGAGATATAATAAAGCATTGGCGTTGCCTTAAGTCACTGATTCTAAAATGATTTGTCACTCAGCAATAGAGCAATGGAACATTCCAGCTGGTCTCCACCATGCTCCACTATACAATAGGGAATAGGGGAAAGATGGAATGTCCGTGCTTGGGTCAGACGAGACACATCCCTCAGGGACAGCTTGGAGGAGGTGGCTGATTAGTACGAGAGTAGGAAGGGAATCGTCCATGGCAGAAGTTGAGGCTGTAAGCCCTGGCCAGCCAGCCCGCCTTGCCTTGCATGGCAGGACTCATGTTTTAGAGGCCTGGTAAGCCACTTATTGATAGCAATTATTCTCTCAACATTGTGCTGAAGAAAAACCTGAGGCTTAGTGCACACCAAGGTCATTGTGCCCACACGGAGTGGAACTGGGATCTGAGCCCTCCGTTTCCCCAACTGCAAACCTAAGCGGCTGTGCCAATGCCACGGATGCTCAGGGAAGAGCCTAGTCATGCTGTGCAGACTGCAGCAGTGTGGGAGGAAACAGGGAGGGGTCCTGCATGGGGCAAGCTGAGGCCAACTCACGTCAGGGGCCATGTGTGGCAAGGTCCCCACCCTGCACAGAGACCTGGACCAGTCCTGTCCAGAAACCTCTACTCCCTCCACAAGCAGGCATGACTACATCCATTCAGAGACATGCTCCTCCCCATGAACCCCTGCTGCCAGCCTGCCTTGCCTTTCCAGCCCTCCACATACCTTCTGCAGAAGAACGTCCTCTTCATCAGATAGGGAACAGGTGCACTGGGAGAGATGCCCTGTGCCAGCAGGTTATCATGAGGGTGTGAACCTGAAAGCTTGGATTCAGCAGGCTTCAAGCAGTGTTTGGAGGCATAGCTGTCATTGAGGGCTGCCACAGTGGAAGGTCAGATTCACCCAAAGTTAGAAAGCTCCATGCCTGGAACACACGTGGGGTGGGCAACAATAGTGAATGGGGCAATGAAGAATCTGCAAGTGGTGGCAACAGCCAATTCCCCACAGACCCAGGTCTACTACAGGAACATTTTCCCAGCACAAAAGCCTCCTAAGAAGTGGATGTTAGGAGGTGGTGCTTGGAGGGACAGAAAGGGAACTCAGAAGGTATTATGATTCTAAATTCCTCTAAATGGGGATAGAGGGAGTAAAGCGTGAAGCTGTTCATGTACCCCCTGCCCACTGAGGCATCCTGATGAGGAGGCAGAGCCGAGCCTGCAGGGGTATCTGGGCCAAGCCAGGAGAGGAGGGTGAATGCCTGGCAGGGGCAGCCTGAAGGTGCTGTAGGCGCTGGAGACCTGGAGCTACTGGATGAGGGAGGCCAGTGGGGCGCCAGGCTCTGACAAACCACCACCCTCCAAAGTCACCCCACTGAGTAAACAGAGATGAATCTTCCCCATAAAGAGGGACTCCAACTGATGCCACTACTAATCACTGGCAATAAAACTGCTAAATAAAGAACAGAGACGGAATGATAAATCTACAGGAGGGAGGCCCGACAGAACAATTACGCTTGAGAGGCAAACATGCGTTCACAGACATCACTGCCAGCCATGTATTATTAATAAAATAGTCATTGAGCTCAGTCAATAATAAAAGAAGAGGGGACCCCAGTCTCCCCCACCCTAGTGGAGACTTCCATCAGCTCTCAACCCTAGCACTGAGCACTGACAAGAGCTCCTAGGTATGGGAATGTGCTGCCCTGCCCCACTCCTGGGGCCACAGGCAGGACCCTGATGGCTCCCACTGCCAAGCACACCAAGTCCAGGTCCTCCTTTCTCAGTTGTAATAACAGCATCCCCTGACTACTGTTGCATAACAAATTATCCTGAAACGTAGCAGCTTAAAACAAAAAACACTTATTATCCTGCAATTTCTCTGGGTGAGAATTGGGCGTGGCCTGGCTGGGTGTCTCTGGCCTTCAGTGTCTCATGAGGCTGCAGTCAAGCTATTGACCTGGGCTGCGGTCTCATCCGAAGACTGCTGGGGAAGGGCGCTCTTTCAAACTCATGCATGTGGGCCTCTGCTCCTCTGGGGCTGTTGGTATGAGGCCTCCCTCAGTTCCTGCCTCAAGATATGTCAGCTGGGGACCCACCCTCTCCTGAGGATCTGTCCAAGAAAAAGTGGGAGCATGCACCCAGGATGGAAGCTGCCATCGTTTTCTACCCTAATCTGGGAAGTGGCATCCCATAGCTTATTTTATTCATCAGAAATGAGTTACTAAATCCAATCCACTCTCAAGGGGAGGGGGCTACAGGAATCACTGGGGGACATTTTAGAAGCTGCTTGCCACACCTACTACATATGGGGGTGGTAGGCAAAAAGACCAGCTGAGAGGCAGGTGGTCCTCAGAGTCAAAGAAGGTATCAGGGAGTGAGGGAGGGATGGAGGGAGGCAGGATATTCATCAACAAGATGAAATATTTCCTCCCAAGTTGTGTTTGCTTCTCCCCCTACACTCCCTACAACACTGAGGTAAAAAAGTATCCTAAAAGAACAAAGGAATTTGAGAATTTGTGTCAACCCCACATCTGCTCTTTAATCCCCCATACACATGGTGACACAGATACCAAAAAAGGGAGCATGAGCGGGCTCTTCAGAGTATGACTGGCAGCCACGCCTGGCTGTCATGTGTGACCTTCTTCTCTCCTGGCACTCCTCTGCCCACAGAGAAATGGGAACCAAGAACAAGGTGGCCTTTTCAGGATAAGAGAAACATGCCCAATATGGACTACATTTGGGGTCCTGCTTGTGCTCGGGGCTCTGTCTCCCTTGCCTCACTCACGATTCATTCCAGAGCAGCCATCACTGTGCCTGCTTTCTGGGAGGGAGGAGCCCACCAGGAACACTGGTCTTTGACTCAGGCCCAACACTAGGGAGCCAGCTCTGTACAGACATCTGGAGAAAAAGATCTGGATATTAATGAAAGTGAGAGTGGTGGTACCACTCATTTGCATGAGTCACTGATGGCCACTTGAGCTGGAGCTCCAAGAAGCTCACAGAGCCGGGGATGTAGACAGCCTCAGGGGGCCTAAAGGTGGGCAGAGTTGTCCCAATAGCCTCCTAACTCTGCCCAGGACTTCCTGAACTCTCACACTTTCTCCCACATCTAATTCCTCCACCTACCCCTGAGTTGGCCAGGGGAGGGCTGGCCTAGGGTCAAGTTTCCCTCCCCATGTTGTGACAGCTGGTGACTCCCCCCCAAGATAGGCTGGAAGGCAGAACCCAGCCCCAGTCTTGAGACACCAACAGGATGACCTGCTGCCCCATCTCCAGCTGGCTTCCTCCCCACACCCTCCAGCCCCCTCCACTGCAGTGACGGGCAGTGCAGGATTGACCGGGAAGCAAAGCAGGAGGAAACCCTGGCAGAAATATGTGTTCCCTGTCCCTCTCTGGGACTCAGGGCTGAGTGTAGTGGAATGCCTCTCCCCAGGCCAAGACTCCTGTCCAGCAGCCCCCCTCCAAGTGGTAGGGCACACTGGCTCAGGGACCCTGCCAGCCCTTGTCTACTTGGGCCCAGGGATGTAATGGCTCCCCACTGTTGCCAGCTTTACCTACACACCTGAAAACCCTCCCTCCATGAAGCTCTTTGAAACCACCTATGGGAAGGCACCTGTAGGACCCTGACTGGTGGAGATGGGGTAGACTCAGTCCAGATCTGGGAACTGGTGGAGACGGTGGGAATGAGAATGGGACAGAGACAAGGAGGAAGGCGCCAGTGGCCATGAGATGACCTGTCAGGCCCATCTGACAGCTGTGTGGACATGTCCAGCTGCCTCAACAAGCTGCGATGAGTGTGGCATCTCCTCCTGTGACCCCATCTGGCTGCTTAGGTCTGGGTTTTTACTACACAGCTGCCAAGAGGTACAAACAGGAGTGTCAGCATCCCGCTCCCAGCTCTCTGGGTGAGCGCCCTCTCTCTAGATCAGTCTGGTCACTCACCTGCCTCGGCCAAGTACTCTCAGGACCACAGTTGATGTAATACTTTTACTTTAAATCAACTCCCTTTTTTATTCCACTAAAATATTCTAAAAGGAAACTTTATCTCAATGTTTTGCTGTGCCAGTTATCTGTTTCTTAATGCATGTCAACATGGATACACATCTACATAAAAACTGTGTTGATGCAGGAACCATCTAAGTGTTTTTCATACCAGGAATGCAGCACTCCCCACATTCTGCTCCAGCACTGTGCCTGGTACTCCCAGTCTTCTTACAGCCAGGGCATGATCCCTGTAGCCACGTTGGGGCACAGGAAGTGGGGTGCCTGGTTCCTTGTGTTGACAGTTGGGATTCAAGCTGTCTGCCTTGGAGTGGGCAGGGTTGAGGGGTTCCTCAGCTTGGCAGTCCTGGAGAAGAAGCTTCTAATCCACTGACAGCACTGCAGACAGCAGCAGGCCCACCTCTCTCCAGCAGGGCGGGTAGGAGAGCTCAGGACAGGTTGCCGATCTCGGGAAGACCATGCCTTTGCTTTGGGACAAATTCCCAGGAAAGGAGGGAGCCTAGGCATCCATGTCATATGTATTTTGGCTCTGCTGATCACTAGCCTTTTTGTCTCTAGGTAAGTCACTTAAACCCTTTGAGCCTCTGCTTCTTCCAGATGTAAAGTAAAAAACAAAATAATGCCAGCCTTATAAATGTATGTGTGCATCAGAAATAATAGGTGAGAAGCCTCTGGCTGAATGCTTGGCACATAGATGGTATCCATAAATAATCTTTATTTTCATAATCAAAGACAAATTCAGCCCAGCAACCCTTGGTATTCCAAAACTTCCTTGGTATTCCAAAACGTCCTTGCAGCCCCTACAGTGTAAAGCTCAGACCCCTACCCTGCTTCTCAAGGCCCCTGGCCTCTGGCCTAAGCCTGTGTTCTGGGCCTCCCCCACCACACCCTGGACACCTTTGCTCTTCTCAGATGGGACTACATTGACTCTTGACATAAATACATCAATTTTCCCACAGGATGGGTCTCCAAACTTTGTACCTGCACCCCTAAGTCAACTTTCTGGTACCACAGTTCGACTTCAGAGCATCAGTCCGTGCGTGGACACTTTAAGCTAAATAGTCAGTGCTTTAGTGTTAACATATTTTTATCAATACCACAGTGTTGGTGCTATACCGGATTATTGGCCTTTCTTATCTTTTTAAAAAGTGGGAAAGGAGAAATTAAAGCAGAAAAAAATATAAATCATGAGGCACACTGCTACTAACAAGCCACTGCTTTCACTCTGATGTTCACTGGAACAGTCTGGGCACTAGGTGTCCATCTGTGCAAGGAACAAACCAGGAGAAGAGCAGCGGCCAGATGTCAGGAGGAAGCAGAGAGGAAGTTTCTAGAGTTTAAGTGCATGGATGGAGGGAATAGAGATGCATGGATTGAGAATGAACTGCAAAAGAACATTCCAGAAGCAGAAGCTTAGGCCCTGATACAGGACTTCCTCCAAAATATGTATTTAAGAAGGAAAAAGCAAAGACCCAACAGTGTGTGTGACTTGCCACTATTTGTTTGAATGAGAGATATGCATATACACCGTCTCTGGGTGGATACGAGGAACCTGGTAGCAGAGGACGTCTTTAGGGAGAGAGGCCAGAAGAGAGAAGGTTAGCAATGGGGAGAAAACATCCAACATAATTCACCAGGCTTCCTTGTTTTCTTCTTACCACGTGAGTAGGTTGTAGTATACAGATCCAAATGGAGAGAAGATTCATGAGTCCATATGCTACATTGTGGCTTCCCACAGACTCCTCTACCAAGACAAGCAGGCTGGCATTGCATCTCCTCTTGACAAATTGTTCCCAAAAGTTGATAAGACATCACCAAAGTCAATTTTGCATTGTCCTACTCAATCCTGTACACGTTGAAAGAATCCCCATCAGCAAAGTTTTTTCCACATCAGAAATAATTTCTTCCAATAAGCACATGAAAAGATGCTCAACACCACTAATCCTGAGGAAAATGTAAATCAACACACCACAATGAGATGTCATCTCACTCCCGTTAGAAGGGTCACTGTAAAAAAATAAAAAATAACTAGAATCCTTGTGCATTGTTGGTGGGAATATAAAATGATGCTGCCACTATGGAAAACAGTATGGTAGTCCCTCAAAAAATTAAAAACAGAACTACCATATAATCCAGTAATCTCACTTTGGGGAATAGGAAATACACCAAAATAATTGAAAGCAGGGTCTCAAAAATGACAATAGCCCAAAGGCAGAAGCAACCCTCGTTTGGTTGCTCATCCAAGTATCCATGGGGGATGACTTGTTAGGCTAAATGTGGAGTATACTTACAGTGGAATATTACCCAGTCTTAGAAAGGAGGGAAATTCTGACACATGCTATAATATGAATGCCTTGAGGACATGATGCTAAGTGAAATATGCCATTTAGAAAAAGGCAAATACTGAATGATTCCACTTAGATGAGGTACTTAGAGCAGTCAAACTCACAGAAACAGAAAGTAGAATAGTGGTTGCCAAGGGCTAAGGATAGGAGGGATTGGGGAGTTATCATTTAGTGGGTGCAGAGTTTCAGTTTTGCAAGATGTGAAATTCTGGAGATGAACGTTGGTCATGGTAGCACATCAATGCGAATGAACTTAATGCCACTGATTTGTATACTTAGAAATGGTCAAAATGATAAATTTTATGTCATGTGTATTTTGCCACAATAAAATATATTTTTAATTTAAAAGTTTTTTCTGTTTCCTAAATGTCACTATATGCTATCTGATGGAATTAGATTCAGGTGTTTAAAAAGCATTTTAGAAGTTATGTGGTGTTGACTAAATGCTTGTGTCCCCACCCCCAATTCAATGGCTTCATATGTTGAAGCCCCAATCTCCCAGTGTGGCTATATTTAGAGATGTAGCCTAAAGGAAGTAATTAAAATTAAACTACATTATAAGGCTGGGGCCCTGATCCAACAAGATTTCTGTCCTTATAAGAGGAGATACCAGAGAGTTATCTCACTCCTCCCCTATCCCATGAGGAAAGGTTACTTAAGGGCACAGCAAGAAGGCTGCTGTCTGCAAGCCTGGAAGAGAGCCCTCACCAGGAGCCAACACTGCTGCTGCCATGATCCCAAACTTCAGCCTCCAGAAGTGAGAGAAAATTAATTTATGTTGTATAAGCCATCCTGTCTGTGGTATTTTGTTATAGCAGCCCAAACTGACTAATACATGTTATATGTAGTCAGTGTTTACTCTCTACGGTTAATGTTTTAAATCACCATGAATAACAATCATGTTTAACAATCTTCTTTAAAAAACATATACCCCTGTGTGATCTCATGTATATAACAGTCTCAAAATTTTTTAAGTATAATGATGGAAGACAGATGAGTACTGCCAGGGGTTACATCTGGGGAGGGTATGATTACAAAAGAGTAGCATGAGAGAGTCTCTTGAAGGTGAAGGAACAGTTCCACATCCTGATGGAAAATGTATATGTGATGACATTTCATGCAATCATTACCTTCCTCCCCCAAAATGAGCATATGTAAAAATTTATGAAATCCAAATAAGGTCTGTAGGTTAGTTAATAGTATTGTAGCAATGTCAATTTTCAGTTTTGATCATTGTACTATTGTTATGTCAGTGTTCTCTTTGGGAGAAGTTGGGTGAAAAGGACATGAGAACTCTGTACTACTTTTGCAACTTGTAAGTGATTCTAAAATTATTTCAAAATAAAAAGACTTCTAAAATATATCCACAGTTAAAGTAGCTTTTATCAAAAAGATTTTTTTAAAAAGTTGGTAATGGCATATATGTGGAGAAAGAAGAACACTCGTACACTGTTGGTGGGACCATAAACTAGTACCACTACCAAGGAAAAGAGTATGGAGTTTCCTCAAGAAACCAAAAATGAAGCTACCATATGATCCAGCAGTTTCACTACTAGGTATATATCCAAAAGAAAAAACATCAGTGTATTGAAAAAAGACATCTGTCCTCCCATGTTTATTGCAACACTATTCACAATAGCCAAGATATGAAGTCAACTTGAGTATCCATCAACAGATGAACGGATAAAGGAAATGTGGTATATATACACAAGGGAATAATATTCAGTCATAAAAAAGAATGAAATTCTATTGTTTGCATCAACATGGATGGAACTGGGGGACATTATGTTAAGTTAAACATGCCAGACACAGAAAGGTAAATATTGCATATTATCTCATATGTGGGAGCTAAAAAAAAAAAAAAAATTTGATCTCATGGAGGTAGAGAGTACAATGAAGGTTACCAGAGGCTTAGAAGGGTGGTGAGGATGGGGGGATTAAGAGAGATTAGTTAATGGGTACAACAATACAGTTAGATGGTAGAGATAAGAGCTAGTGTTTGGTAGCACAATAGGGTAGCTATAATTGACAATAATTTATTGTATATTTCAAAATAACTTGAGGAATGGATTTGGAATGTTCTCAACACAAAGAAAGAATAGTTGATTTGGGGTGATGGATATTCCTGATTTGATCATTACACATTGTATTTTTATGTTAAAATATCACATTTACCCTATAAATATGTACCACTATTTCCTGACCCTAAAAAATTAAAAATTAAAATATGTATCTGATAGTTGGAGAATTTGTGATATTCTGTAGCTCCTTGGAGACAGAAGCCACTTTACCATGTGTAAGGTCTTGTTGGACTTCTGTACACAGGATTTGCATATCATCCCAGGTGCACTCTTGGTGAAAACAGGAGCACAACACGCTCAGTGGCCCAGAGTCGCTGGAATTCTGCATCCCTCTCACTTATAAGGCTTCTCTCTGCCCAGAAGATTCTTCTCCAGTTCCCTCAGTCTGAAGCCGCTGGCCATTGTCCAGGACAGCTCACACCCTCCTCTGCAGCAGCAACCTCACTGAGTGCTGGCCACAGTGCCCCTCACTGTCTCATCCCACCTAATCCTCACTGCCCCCATTTTACAGATGAGGAAACTGAGGCTTGGAGAGGGCAAGAGATTTGCTTCAGTGGGTTGTGTGGGATCCTGGACTCAAGGCTGGGTCTGGTGACACCCCCACTGGGCTGCCATCGCCCCCCACCACCACCACCACTCAGACTGCCACCTGCAGGCTGGCCTCTGGCAGCAGGTGTGAGGGAAGCCAGTGGGGAGAGGGCACTAATTCAAGTCTGCAGCAGAGCAGCTGTTCTCTGGGTCCCTGTGGCCTGAGGCCATGCTGCTCTTATGTTCTCGGGTAAAGTGCTCCACTTAGGAGAAACTCTCTCCTGGCTGCAGGGCCATTAGCTCCCTGACTCCTGAAAAAAAACATTTGGCCAGCGCTGACAGATGTGGCCATTACACAATCACTTAGCCCCCTCTCACTGCCCCATCCAGACCTTGGGAGGAGGAGGGGCCTTGAGGCAGGCAAAGCCCTGGGGAGAGTCCACGCAATTCACTTCCTGGAGCTGCCTCCTCTCTGCTCTTAGATTGCATTTTGCCAGGCCACACTGATGCAGCAGGAGGCAGCTTCAAACAGCACCATGTGCTGCCAATGACCTTGTTCTCCTGAGAGTGGTTCAAAAACTGCCTTCACATGCATCATTTCCTTGACTCCTCATAATAACCCTCTGTACTCAAAATTAGGATGATTCTTTCCATGATACAGATAAAGAAATGAGGCACAGAGAGGTTAAATGTCTTGCCCACAGTCACATAGCTGGGAATGTCAGGCCTCTGATTCCCAGGCCTGTGACGCTTCCTCCGCCCCAGGCAGCAAGTGTTACCATGCATGGGGAACTCCACCTCAGAGGAGGGTCTCCAGGGCCAGGGCAAGGGCAAGGGCTGCTTCTCTCTGCTGAGTGGAGGAATGCGGCCACCAGAGACTGCAAGGAACATCTTGCCCCCTTGGCAGCTGCCAGGCAGCCCTTGACCCGGTGGGCCACCAGCTTGGGTAATTTCCTCCTGCACCACCCTCCTTTGCTCTCTAGACCCTGGCTCAGGATGGATGAGTGCCCTCTCCCACTCAACTCCCCACTGCAGTGTGGCCCAGGCAGGGTTGGCAGCCCTCCAACAGCTGGCAAGCCTCCTCTCCCAGCCATAGCAGAGGTCCCAAGATAGGGGTTGCTGTGGCATCTGGTGCACCCAGCTGAACCAGGCCAGGATCAGGCAGCCACAACTCCCGCGTTGTCTGACAATGCACCCAGCAAGAGGGAGGGGGTGGTGCCCAGGACCTAAGGAGGTGTGCTAAAGAGCAATGGC